>NC_141081.1:48025132-48045132 GCF_041138505.1 Cibotium barometz | reverse complement strand
ACATGTGCCACTAGTTATACACAAAATACCACTTAACAACAACTGAGCGAATCCTTCAGCACTGCACTGCATATCTCTTGCACTACCTTTTGTGCTATCCATGACACATAGTCCTATTGGCATTGGATTTTGGAATGCACGAGCCAAAAAATGCTCGCATTCCATCTCTAAGCTAACCACCATCAGAATATTCAAAGGACTCATCTTTTGTACTATCCTTTAATGCACTAGCACCAACAACCCATTATACATATGCTCAAACATCTAATGGAAGCTCCACGTTAGCCTTACCAACCTATAACTTGGAACTTATCCAAATGGCGTACTTCTTCTGTAACATACATATGTATACTTAAAGATACATATACATACATATATATATATATGTGTATACACATACACATATCTACATATAGATATATATGTAGATACATATATATACATACATAGAGATACATATAGATACATCTATATACATTTGTATAGATACATGTATATACATACATATAGATACATGTATATACATACGTATAGATACATCTATATACATACATATAGATACATCTATATACATTTGTATAGATACATGTATATACATACATATAGATACATGTATATACATACATATAGATACATCTATATACATACATATATATACATATATATACGTACATATATATACATACATATGGATACATATAGATACATATAGATACATATATACCCACATATCGATACACACACACATACATATAGATACATATATACCCACATATCGATACACACACACACATACATATAGATACATATATACCCACATATCGATACACACACACACACACACACATACACACATACATACATACATATTATACACACACACACACACACACACACACACACACACACACACACACACACACACACACACACACACACACACACACATATGTATATAGATGTATATAGATACATCTATATACATATGTATAGATACATCTATATACATACTTATAAATACATGTATATACATACATATAGATAGATGTACATACATACATATAGATACATACATATAGATACATACATATACATACATGTATACACATACATATAGATACATACATATACATACCTATAGGATACATATATATACATACCTATAGATACATCTATATACATACGTATAGATACATCTATACGTACATATAGATACATCTATATACATACGTATAGATACATCTATATATATACGTATATATACATGTATATACATACATAGATACATATATATACATAAATATAGGTTCATACATATAGATACATATATTTTTACATACGTATAGATACATCTATACATATACATATAGATGTATATGTATGTAGATACATACATATACATACATGTATATGTATGTAGATATAGATACATATATAGATACATCTATATACATATGTATAGATCCATATAGATACATCTATATACATACATATTCGGTTATATAGATACATCTCTCTCTCTCTTTTAATAGTCAATGGGTACGATCCCAAACAATTGGGCGTGAATTCTAAAAGTTCCAAGAAGGCAACATGAGGGTCGACCGTGCAGGGATCAACCATGCAGAGAACTAGGTAAACATGTCATGCTCACATGACACAACAAACTTGTGTCACTTTGTCGCAATAGAGAAGGCAAACATGTCGGAGTAGCCTCAACATCATCGTGGGGTCATGTTGGGTTTGCAAGCAGGCTTGTGCTCACCGAAAAGCAGGCTCCATCATGCGAGCCCGCGGCACCTCTATGCTCCAGGTACTTCAACTTCTAATCTTTCTTTCAAATCTTGAAGCTATAATGCAGTATCGCGCTGGTGGGTACAGAGATGAGTGAAAGTATCATCTTCATAATCTTGTATTAATATTGATCAACATTATGAGCTCTTGTAGAGGAGGCATCACATATCTAGCAAGGTATGGTTATGGGCAGGGGACTAAAGAGGGGCCACCAATCAGCTGCTTTAACTTGCAAGACAGAGTGCATAAGTCGCTTTAGGGATGGATAACATCTCATTAAAGGAGCACTTGCCAAAATATGTGGCACATGGATGTGGTTACAAAATATGTGGCACATGGATGTGGTTACAGGACACACATTACAACAAATGCAGGTAGCACAACTCCAACACTAACCATTTTGACCAAGTTTTGACCCCACAACCTCATTTGAAAGAACAAACACACCCAACTTTCATCGAGACACCTAGTGCTACTGTTGTTGGCATTGCCTCGTAACAAATAAGGGGCAGGCCGCGTTAAACCTTTTATTACTTTAACCTTGATCTCACTTGCCACGTGGCTTTTTTAAAACAAGAAATTAAGGTTAGGTGTTGCCACGTGGCTTTTTAAAAAATAATAAGGTTAGACTTAGAGAGAGAGAGAGAGAGAGAGAGAGAGAGAGAGAGAGAGAGAGAGAGAGAGAGAGAGAGAGAGAGAGAGAGAGAGAGAGAAATGTAACAGAGAGACAAAATGGTGCAGAAAGAAGCAGGGAGGCTCTGTGTACAGAGACGGCACTTTTCTAGAGGCGGGGTTTGGCTTCAATCCTTCAACAGCAACACTCCAACATTTCCATCTCCTCTACCCCTGTCTCTCTTTGAGTTGCCCGTTTTTATGAAACCTCGTTATGAAACCCTAGCAGGAGGCACAAGGTCACGGGGCAGCCGAGAGAGAGAGAGAGAGAGAGAGAGAGAGAGAGAGAGAGAGAGAGAGAGAGAGAGAGAGAGAGAGAGAGAGAGAGAGAGAGAGAGAGAGAGAGAGAGAGAGAGAGAGAGAGAGAGAGAGAGAGATCAATCTCGGTTTTTCTTCTTGCTTCTCAAGAGCTGTGGATTGTATAATCACTGCACACACTCCATCTCCATTTTCCCAACTCTCCCAGGTTAGGGTCTATTTGAAAACTTTCTATCGAAGGGCACCTTATGCTCTGCAAGGTTTTAGGCGATTGGTATGTGTAGTCTAGCTGTTCTTTGCCTTTCATCAATAAGTCTTTTTTATGTCACATTTTTTAGGGTTTGCTACTTTGCGGCCCAATCTGTCGTGTCTTGGAATTTCTTTGAAGCGGACCACAAAAGCACGCAATCTCAACTCCCCAGTGAGTGGCACACAAAATTGTTTGCATGTTGGAAATTAGTGCTACTACAGATCATGCTATTTCATGTTGTGCCCACCAAGAGAGACATCTCTGTGCTTCCTACAATTGATCTTACAAGGTAACCACGCAATACATTGTTTTTTTTGGTTGTTTCCCCTCGGATTACAACAACATCATGTGCTTTGTTCCAAACCATAGCAGTGATGGTGAGTTCTTTCACAAGAAATTTAATACATTTAACCTCGAATGATGATAACATCATGAGCTTCCATCAAAGATGCACCGCATACCTAGCTGGGGGGCGCTTGCCTTGGGAGGACATGGCAGTCCCAGCCCCCCACCACACCTAGCTACGTATGCGATACCTCCTCTTCATAGGCTCATGATGTTGATTTTAATAGTTTGTTTAATAGAGATTAGTAATATTTCAAGTCTCTTGATGCATGTTACAAACCAGGCAAACTACTAAGGGTTTATGGTTTCAACTATGGATACATTTGTGGGATTTTGTTTCAACTATTTGCATGTTTGTTTAATAGAGAGTTAGTAATATTTAGTATTATCTTTAATTAATAGTCTTTGCATACAAAATGTTTGTTTAATAGTCTCTTTAACAAAGAGACATAGAGACAGGGAGAAAGAGTTTCTAAGAAAAAAAAACAGCTCTATTAACAGAGAGACATAAAGACAGGGAGACTAAGAGAGAAACAGTTGCTCATAGGAAAAAAAACAACTCAATTATTATTGAAATTACAACAAGCTTGCTAAAGTGTGAGACCCATAATAGCTTTCTTAATAGTCTCTTTAACAAAGAGACATAGAGACAGGGAGAAAGAGTTTCTAATAGAAAAAAAAAACAGCTCTATTAACAGAGAGACATAAAGACAGGGAGACTAAGAGAGCTATGGGTCCCATTGTTTAGCAAGCTTATCGTAGATCACCACAAGCATTTTCAAACTCCAAATACTCGACATGTTGCTTGTCAGTAGTGGAAGTGTCATAGCTTGCACAGTTATGATAATCAGCTTCCAGCTCATGGACTATCTCTAGGCCACGCTCATAATCCATCCCGTCCTCCACACCATAACCGTCAATGAGTATTATTAAGAAATAAGAATGGAAAGGGGCACCTTTTTCAAAGGGAGAATGTTAAAAAATGCTTGTGTTTGGTGCATTAGTATTTCAAATGTATAAAGTCGTACTAAGTATGATAGGCTCCCCTCCTTTATGTTCACAAAAGGGGATGATATTGATGATGATAGCAACAGCTATGATGTTATCGACCGAAACTGCAAACCCCTTTCTTTTAATTTTCCATCTACCTCCTATCTATTGGCTACGGTGCATTTGAGCCTGCATTGCAATCGTTAGGGGTTGCATATCAATTCAGTATAGAGGGGGAGAAGGCATTGTTCTTCACTTGATACTTGATCTTCAACAATATAGGAATGGCATTGGTGGACACCTTGGTCGTGTATGTGGTCTCAGCAGCCAAGAGGTGGTTAGTTGGATTCGGGATGGCCATGATGCTTGGGATAGCAGGGTTGGCTGCAAACAGGGGGCTTTCTTTTATTTTTCCATCCATAGCAGCCAAGTACGGTGGGAATGTCGGGTACGGAATGCCAAAAGTATGCATACTGAACGTTCCTAACCAGACCAAAAGTAAAGAACGTCCTATAGGGGTTTTTTATTAGTTTCAAGTAAAGAGATGGGGGGAATTCACTGAGAAAGATACCATAAGCATTGTTAAACTCTAAGCACTTGGCAAATTAGAAGCAACAAGCACTTGGCAAATTAGAAGTTACTCTACTAGTAGCTGATGTGAAAAGGGCCTAGCAAGCATGTGCATAAATTTCATGATAAAACAAAGACCTAGTGTTTGGGAAAAAACATTTTTCTAAAGAGCACACTTCCTTTTGATACATTTTTTATCCGGCAATAATGGGAAAATAACCATACTTTTCTAAGATTTCACACTCTTTCTATAAATTTTTATACAGGAAAATTTCCTTTTCTCTCCCAATCAAACCGGCATTTTTGGAATTGTAAAAGGCAGAGTTGCTATAACTGAGACACATTTTTCCCGAACACTCCAAAGACCACAAGGGTTGCTAATATAGTGATATAGATGGCCTAGGGGTCCACCAAAGGATATGTAAGATAGCACAGTTGTTCAACAAAAGGGTTTTATGCTTGAATAGACTTACTTGACTATTTACATATATAAATAGACTTACTTGACTATTTACATATATAAATAGACTTACATGAATATTAACGTAAGGGGTTTTTATTTACATACATAAGGGGTTTTTATTGAAAAAGTGAAAAGTTCTTGTGTTCAGAATACGAAATATCTTAATAAGAGTATTTTTAAATACCCTTGGGCTTCAATGATATTAAATACCAAAATTTGCATTGAGCCTCGGGGTGATCACTCAAAAATATGTAAATGTATCACATGGGTTCAACAACAGAAGGGATTTATTTAATCTCATTTTTACACATTTTTTACATACACAAAGGTATTTAAAGGGGGTATTTATAGTTGAATAGAAATAGGGTTTATTTTATTCATGAAAAATTCACAGATAAGGGATTTTTAAAATAGGCCTTGAACGCACGTGATATAGAGGGTTTACATATAGTGAACACCCCAAGCATTGAGCACTTCAAATTTTCATACATAATTTTCAACTGGCCTTCCCCAACCAATACACTATTTTCTTGAAACTAGTTTCCACACTTTTTGTGAAATCTCACTTAGGCTTGTCAAAGTTGCTTGACTTTATCCCATGGATGTTGGAATTAGGGTTGCAGGAAAGCACACAAAGCTTGGAGATGAAGAAGCAAGAATGCACACAACACAAAGTGTATTAGATTGTGTCAATGTACAAAGATAAGTTGGCCCTAGAATGATGGGCGTATATACAAGCCGGTGGAAAAAACCTCCTAAAGAGGAAAAAAGTGCCCCGGCGGTCCTAAGTGTGTTCACACACATCACTGCCTATATATATGGCAACAAATCCCCCCTGGGAGTGATGGTGTGAACGAGAGCTAGCACTCATGTATAGGGGAGTGCCATGCCCAAAATAGATCAATCCACAAAGGGGAGCAAGCCCAAAGCTTTGCGGAAAGCTTCGAACTTCTCACGAGGAAGCGCCTTTGTGAAAAGATCGGCGAGGTTGTCCTGTGTTGGCACATAGGCCAAGCTGATCTCTCATGCTGAGAGTCTCTCCCTGACATAGTGATAATGCACCTCAATGTGCTTTGTGCGAGCATGAAAAATTGGGTTTCTCGCAACTGCCAATGCGCTCTGACTGTCAGTGAAGATAGAGGTGGCAGACTCCTGTCCAACACCCAAGTCAGCCATAAGCCGTCTAAGCCACACACACTCAACCGTAGCTGTGAAAGCTGCCCTGTACTCAGCTTCACAACTAGAAGTGGCCACAGTAGGTTGCTTCTTGCTCAACCAAAATATGCATGAACTACCGAGCATGAAACAAAAACCACTTGTGGACACTCTTGTGTCATAGCAACCAGCCCAATCTGAGTCTGAAAAAGCATGTAAATCTGGCGGCAATGATCCCCCCTTGGGATAAAACAACCCAAGATGTATGGTGCCACTCAAGTAGCGAAAGATGCATTTAACTGCCTTCCAATGCTGAGACCCTGGGCTATGCATAAACCTGCTCACCTCCTGTGAGACTGCAAACTGAATGTTCGGCCTCGTAATACATACATAAATGAGGCAACCAATAGCTGTCTGATAGAGTGTGACATCAAAGTGATCTCCAGCATCATGAAGACTCAACTTCAAACCTGTCTCCATTGGAGTAGCAATAGGCTTGCAGTCTTCAAGGCCAAATCTCCGCAACAATGTCTCAATATACTTTGTCTGACACAAAGCAATACCTCCATCACACTGCTTAAATTGTATCTCCAAATAATGATGCAAATGCCCCAAATCTGACATCTCAAAAGAGGCATTCAAATCAGCCTTAAAATCAGCAATTTGACTTTCATTTGGTCCTGTGAGCAGCATGTCATCGACATAGAGAGCAATGATTAGATGTACACCATCCACACGTTTAACATACAAAGTGCTTTCTGTTGGACTATTCTGAAACCCATGTGCAGTCAAATATGCATGTATCTTTTCATACCAAGCTCGTGGAGCTTGCTTTAAACCATATAAAGCCTTTTTCAACCTGCACACTTTGTTTTCCTGCCCTCTTTGAACAAAACCACGAGGCTGCGATACATACACCTCCTCATGCAAATCTCCATTTAAGAACGCAGTCTTTATGTCCAACTGATGTACATTCCAACCATTATGAGCTGCCAATGCACAAATGCTACGAATGGTAGTCATACGACAAGTGGGAGCAAAGGTCTCATCAAAATCAATGCCCTTTTCTTGAGCATAACCCTTTGCAACAAGTCTAGCCTTATAGCGATCAACACTACCATCTGGCTTTCGTTTCAACTTAAAAACCCACTTACATCCAATGGCCTTTTTACCAATAGGCAAATCACACAAAAACCATGTACCATTCTTGATTATAGCATCATATTCACTTTGCATTGCAGCCAACCAATTTTTTGATTTTTGTGCCTCATCAAATGAAAGAGGTTCTTCCTCTTCACACATACTAGACACAGCCAAAGCATAACAATCTGATGCATAAGAGGCATGCTGAAAACCTGAACGAGTACGACTAGATATAGGTGCATCAATTTTACTATCACGCAAGGTTTGCACCAGCCATTTAGGCATACCTCTAGCCTGCTCATTTTCAGCCCTATCCTTAGAAATTACATCCTGTAAATTTGCATCAGAAATAGGCTGATCTATGATGTTGTTTGAAATCTGCATAGGCTGAATATTTACCTCATTAGGACTTACATTTGAATTCCCACCTGTGAACAGAGGCAACAATGTATCAAATACATCCCGTGAGCTCACACCTGTCTCTTTGGTACATGATAACAAAGGCTGCACAGCATCTTCCACAAAAACAACATCTCAACTAATCAAGATACGCTTTGACTGCGGGATGATACAATCTGTAACCCTTGCTCTCAGCACTGTAACCAACAAAAATGCATTTGACAGCCTTATCATCCAATTTTTTGCGTTGTTGCATAGGCACTAAAGCATAGGCCAAGCAACCAAAGACACGCAAGTGACCAATAGAAGGCTTCCTGCCATGCCAAGCTTCGTATGGAGTAATAGACTGCAAGGCCTTAGTGGGACACCTGTTGAGTACATATGTAGCACACATGACAGCCTCAAGCTAAAGCGCATGTGGCAAAGCTTGGCTCTTGACCATACATCGTGCTATCTGCATAAGTGACCTATTTTTCCTCTCAGCAACACCATTTTGCTGAGGGGTATATGGCACTGTACATTGGTATTTTATTCCACGACTAGCCAAAAATGCATCAAACGCTTTAGACATGTACTCCCCTCCTCGATCAGAACGGAGGGTGCCCACATTACAATTGGATACATTTTCAACCATAAGCAAAAACTGTTTGAAGCACAAAAACACTTCGGACTTTGCCTTCAGTGGATATACCCATGCATGCCTTGAGTAATCATCAATGAAAGTCACGAAGTACAAGTGTTTACCAAATGACGTAGTTTACATAGGCCCACATACATCACTATGTACAAGCTGCAATTTGCGAGTGGCCCGCACAGAACCATCCTTTGGAAACGCAAAACGTTGCATTTTGCCCAAAATACAGCCTTCACAAACATGTTTCAATGGTGCCTCAAGAGGGGGCAATGAAGCAACCATATCAAATTTCTGTAAACGTAGCAAACTAGCAAAGTTCAGATGACCAAAACGAGCATGCCATAGTTTTGCATCTGAAACTACCTTTTCATCAGAAAGAAGTCAAATCATGAACAGTACATCTGTCATCCATAAATTTGATTACAAGTCCAAGTCTAGCAAGCACAGAGACAGACAATAGATTCTTCTTTATCCCTGGCACATACAAAGCATCTAAAAGTGTGAAAGCGCTGCCAGTTGCAGCAGTAAGCATAATTTTACCAATGCCCTTCACTGGGTAAGAAGCATTATTGGCACATGTGACAGTATTCCTACCATTAGGGATAGCCTCAAGAGAAGTGAACATATCACGATAAAGTGGGCTTTTTTATACTCTGAGAAATTTTGTATTGAGTAAGTTAACAAAAACTTTAAAAAGAAAAACTAAAAAAGAGAGTAATAAAAACATTGGTATTGTGTATAGGTACCAATGAATACGAATGTTACTCCCTGACGGTGTTTACAATGAGGTTCAGGAGAAAAAGCTTTTACTAAAGCAAGCCCAACCACCCTCATTTAACGAATAAGGTTTCAAAGTGGAACAAGATGCAGAAGTTTGGGTAGAGGCCATGAGACTGACAGCTGTTAGAACCACACTTGCAAACCAGTCTATGTTAGCAAGGTTCCGTCTGACCGGAGATGCTAAACTCTGGTGGAAGTAGTGGTGCAAAGATCAAGGGGCATCGAAAGGCTCTCAAACTTGGGATAATGTTAAGCAAGAGGTTAAAGGAAGATACTTACCACTGGCTCATGAAGCAATAAAAATGAATGAATTTTTGCACTTCGACAGGGAACTCTTACCTTAGAAGAGTTCTACTCAAAGTTTGTCACTCTTCCGAGGTATGCACCCAACAGGTGGCAAGGTTCTGTGAATCCCTTAATGAACCTCTGGGACCCACTTTGCAAGCAATGAAGCCAACCTCAATCTAGGATGCCTTGGAGCGTGCCAAGCCACTTTCTAAGAGTCCATCGGTCATTCCTGTGCAAAGAGACGCTATGTCCCGGGTTTTCAAGGTCCCAACCCAAAATGACATCAAGCATACCCTCCTCCAACACCTTATAGGCCTCGCGTTTATGTAGCAAATGAGGCTAGGCCAAACCCAGAAGCATGCTTTGGATGTGGAGAAATGGGTCACTATTGGAGGGAGTGTCCAGACTCAATAGGGCTCAAGCACCCCAAGCTCAAAGAGGATGTGGGGGAAGAGGAAATCAAGGTGAAAGGAATGAAAATAGAGGACGTCTTCATCGCAATTGATAACCCTGGAGCTGAACGACAATAGGCTATAATCCAGGCACCGGAAACTTAGGGGGGTGAGTCTTTCCAGCTTCTGATAGATTGTGGTAGTACACATTCTTTTTTATCACCAAAATTCCTAAGGAGGTTGCACCTAAATAAAAAACCGGCTAAGAGAATGAGGGTAGAATTAGGTAACGGGAAGGAAGTTCTATCATCGTGTCATTTGGTAGATGATCTAAAGTTTGAGTTAGGAGGATACTCTACCTCAGCTTCATTCAGAACCCTACACTTAAGTATTTTCGATGGAATATTTGGGATGGATTGTTGGCTTACAGCTAACCATGTGAGTATACATTGCAGAGAAGGGAGTGTAACTTTTATAGACAAGTTTGGGAATGAAGTCTTTGTTCAAGGGAAGAGTGGGAAACCTAAAGCACATCTAGTCAAGGCTAGCAACTTGCTTAGAGGAGTTAGGAAGGGATTACAAATATATGTGGTCAAACTTAATAAAGTGGAGGATCCCAAACCAAGTGGAGATCCTGAGTGGTTGAGTGAATTCAGGGATATATTTCTTGAGGAATTGACTGAGCTACCACCTTCACGGGAGGTAGATTATGAAATTGAAATTATCCAAGCAAGTTTGCCAGTTTCCAGTCGCGCCAGTTTCCAGACGACCATATAAGATGTCACTTCCTGAAGCAATTCAGCTGAAGAAACAACTATGACAACTCCTATAACAAGGATTCATCAAACCGAGTAATTCACCTTGGGGAGCACCTGTGCTTTTCCAAAAGAAGAAGGATGGTACACTTCATCTGTGCATAGATTACAGAGGTCTAAATCTAGTCACAGTGAAGAACAAGTACCCGATTCCTCGCATCAACGAACTCCTAGATCGACTCCATGGTGCTAAGATTTTTACCAAGTTGGATCTTAGATCCGGATACTATCAAATCAGAGTTAAAGAGCAAGACATCTCGAAGACTGCTTTTAGTACGCGGTATGGGCATTATGAGTTTATAGTTATGTCATTTGGATTGACTAATTCCTCGGCCAGTTTTAATCGTCTTATGCAAGACATCTTCGGACCATATTTAAATGATTTTTCTCTTGTTTTCCTTGACGATATTCTCGTCTACTCAAAATCAGTAGAAGAACATGCCCTTCATGTGCGCAAAGTGCAGGAAGTTTTGCGACAACACAAGCTATACACAAAAAGAAGCAAGTGCACATTTTTCACTCCACAGATCGAATACTTGGATATAATTGTCACCCAAGATGGAATCACGGTAGATCATGCTAAAGTCAAGGATATATTAGAATGTCCAGTACCAAGTTCAGTAAAAGAGATACGTGTTTTTTTGGGGATAACTAGATGGTATTGAATCTTCATTAAGGATTATTCTCCCTTGACGAATCTTCTGAAGAATGAGAGCAAGATTACATGGTTGCCCGAGCACCAGGTAAGCTTTAAACAGCTCAAGGCTATAATCGCATCTGAACCAGTGCTCAAACTTCCAAATTTCACCAAGCTGTTTGAAGTTGTCACACCGATGCTAGCATACTTGCACTTGTTGGAGTGCTAAATCAAGTAGATCGACCTGTGGCATACACATCTCGAAAGCTCTGATCATATGAGCTTAACTACACTACCCATGATTTAGAGCTTTTGGTTGTCATTCATGCACTTAAGCTCTGGAGACATTATCTCCTAGGTCGCAAGAGTTTGAAGTGGATTTTTTCCCAGGAGAACCTCAACATGTGACAACGAAGATGGATCGAAGTACTTCATGAGTTTGAATTTGACATCAAATATTGCCCAGGGAAGGAGATTGTAGTGGGCTGATGCACTTAGCCACAAAACTTTTCTCTGTGGTGTCGTATCAATGCCAGATAATCCAATTCTAGCTAAAGTGAAGGAGCTTGGATCCTTTGATGAGGAGTACTAGAAACTTTGCAAGCTTGTTCAGAACAAGGATGTCAAGACACTAGACCAAGGATACTTGGTTAGTGGTGACTGTGTTTACTTCAGGCATAAGTTATGCATCCCAAAGGATCATGATCTGAAGAAGACTATCTTCCATGAAGCACATGATAGTCCAACTGCAGGTCATCCCAGCTATGCAAAAACTCTTAATGCCTTACGAGACAAACTATCATTGGAAGGGATTGAAAGGGGACATTCTTTGCTATGTCAAGAGCTGCCTAGAGTGTGAAAGGATTAAAGCTGAAAGAGTGAAGATGCGTGCTGCTAGTAAGCTTCAACCCTTGGGTGGATATTCCTCAGATGAAGTGGGAATGCATTAGTATGGACTTTGTTCCAGGTCTTCCCATAGTCCAAGGAGACTATGACTCTATTATGGTCATAGTGGATCTTCTTACCAAGGTAGCACACCTAATCCCAGTCAAAAAGATTTTCAAATCTTCTAACATAGCCCGACTTTTTGTCAAAGAAATATTCAAGTTATATGGGCTACCAAAGCAAATTGTGAGCGATCGTGATGCCAAATTTACCTCAAAATTTTGGAGATCACTATTCCAAGCCATAGGAACCTAGCTTTGCTTCAGTACTGCTTATCATCCTCAAACTGATGGGAAAACTGAGTGGGTAAATCAAGTCATTGAAGATATTCTAAGGGCTTACTGTAGTAGAGAAAACTGTAGTTGGATTCAGTATATACCTTTGGTGGAGTATGCCTATAATGCATCTCATCAGAGTATAGGCATAACTCCATTCAAAGCGCTCTATGGTCAAGATTGTTTATCACCTTTGAATTTTTTTGACCCTACTATCTGGGTAGAGGCCTCGAAGGAAATGCTCGTAGTGATGGACGAACAATTCCAAGCTGTTCACCACGCAGAGCAACATTAAAGCAGCCCAGGATCGTCAAAAAGAGTTTGCAGATATAAAAAGGACGGAGTGAATTTTCAAGGAAGGAGACAAGGTATTCGTCGTCGTGAGAGTACGGCCTAAGAAGAGTTCTTTGTCTTTCGGCTTTACAAGAAGCTTAGTCCAAGATTTTATGGGCCTTACGAAGTAATCAAGTGTATTAGCAAGCAAGCCTACAGATTACGGTTGCCCAAGCATTCGAAGGTCCATAATGTGTTTCATGTGAGTTTTTTGAAACCTTATTTCAGTAGACCTGAGTATGTGATCAGTGATGAAGTGGTCATCATGCCGTCTCAAGGAATTCTGGAGCCTCAAGCGGATAGAAATCTAGACACACGTGACAGAAGTCTATGAAGCAGAGTCATTAGAGAACATCTTATCCAATGGAAGGATTACCCTGAAGAAGATGCTACATGGGAAGATGAGGCCAAGCTACAACAACTTTACCCCTACTTGGTTTCAAGATGAGGGCATCTTGAACCTTTTTTAAGGGGGGTTGGATGTTACTAAGCCTTTGTACATATATCTCAAGAAGCTTGTATATACTCATCAGATTAAATAAGAGTATACTTTTACAATCATTCTTGTTGAACGATATATCCCCGTGCAATTTTGTTTACACATTGAGTGTTTAATTAGTTAGTCAATCTACCGTATGAATTAAATAAATAACCTTAGGAAAGTCTATAACATTTTAGAAGGTGCTAGAATAGTCTAGAAGGATCTAGAAAGGTTTTGGAAGGATCTGGAAGGATAAGCAGCAGTGATTGAGTCCATGTGATACGCCAAGATGGGAAATGGAAAGTCAACCTTATCCTGAAGCTAATTGGCTAGAATGTGAGGAGGCCAAGGGAGGAAAGTTAATTAGCAAGATTGGAAAATGATTAACTGAGGGCACAATCTTGCTATTCCAGCTAGCATTCCCCCCCTTCAAGGAGGCATCTCCCAATCTGCTATTTATGAGTCCCCTAGATACCCCAGTAACCTATCACATGTGCTCCAGATCCCAGTTGGCATCCCAGTTGGCCAGTCCAATCACCTAGCTCTAGTTTTCCTATAAATAGTCCCTCCACACACACATAAACCTCCATAGCTTTTAATCATCCATCAAGCTTCAAGGAAGGCCATCACCTTCTTGCGGAAAATTAAGAAGATTATTTTTCCCACATAGCAACAAGAAATGTGGTTGGTGCTCTAAACCTTTCAAGTTATTTATTGGTTAAGTAAGAAGGTCTAAAATTACGCTAAGGTAATTTAGCGAAGGTAGACGGGTAAATTGAGTCAAGTAGTGAATGGAAGGTTGTTTATGGTGTAAAAGATACAAGGGGGTAAATTCAATGTGGTAGATTTACCTTAGGGCAAAAGGGAACCTTATTTTGTCCAATAACGGGACCGTTATGTCCCTCAGCCGCCGGATGAAACACCATTTGTATTCGCACTTGTTTTATGTGCATGGTTTTAAGTAAAGCACAATGCCGCCATGGTAATGGAAAAGTTACATTGGACGGCCATGCATTATGCTTGAGAAATCATATGAAAAGGGGGGAAAAAGAAATCAATTGAACATTTGACCTTACTCTTGGTATAGGTCAAGAGTGGGATCAAGTTAGGTGATTTCCTCGTCCCCAACCCTGTATTGGCCTAAGCGGTCGAATTTCTACTTGTTTGGAATTCTAACGCGTTCCTGTCCCTGACGGACCATTTGCCCCTTCCTATTTTGCGCACGTCCTCGAGCGTGGTCTGTTGAAGATGATGGTTTTCACCCAGTAGTCTTGTTGATGTGAGGAGTTAGAGGATTCTTGCAGGTTTGGGACAAGAAATTTGTTGGTAGCTGCAGAAAAAGATTAGCATAGTACTAGTATGCAGCAATAGGCATAGAAAATTTTGTTCAAAAACTGGTTGCTTCAGAGTGTTAGTAATGATGAGTTAAAACATATGAGTCAAGAAAATTGTGGAAGCTAACATTACAGATTGGTACCGAAAGCTGGATAGTGCCCTTTGGGCCTTCAGCACATCTTACAAAGTCACCACTGTCATGACACCTTTCAAAATGGCATATGGACTAGAAGCAATAGTCCCCATGGAATTTGTGGGGGCCTAGCTTGAGGATAGCCATTCAGGAGAAACTCCCTATGGAGGAATCTAGAGAATAAAGGATACATGAACTACTCAAGCTAGAAGAAATAAGACAGGAGAGCATCTACTGGCATAAACAATACAAAGAAGGGAAAAAGCTTGGGCAAACATAAATGGCAAGAACAAGTTGTTCCAAAGGGGAGACAGTGTTTTGGTGTTTAATTCTAGGATGGCCAAGCATCCAGGAAAACTCAAATTGAGATGGATTGGACCATGTACAGTGGAAGAGGAAGTTGCCCTAGGCACCATCACTCTATGACACCTGGAAGGGTCTCTGCATGCTAGAAAAATCAATGGGCATAGGTTGAAACCCTATTTTGGAACTCCGGGATGTGGGGAGAAATCACCTAAAGTATTAAGTATCAGAACACAACCTGTGGCCAAAAAATGGTAGCACACAAAGACTCCGGATGAACAGGGCAGCTCCACTGGTCCTGGGATCAATAAAGGCAAAGAAATTGGGAGAAATCATGGAAAAATAAAATCATTAAAAATGAAAAAATAAAGGAAAATGAAAAGATGGGTCATGATTTTGCCAAATTGAGAGGACTTATTCAATGATAATACAAATCATGGTGATGTGACTACTGTTAATGAGAGTAATCAAGAGAACCTTGAAACTTGCAACAACGACATGCAAAAAGGTAGTGACATGCAAAACACCCACACTAACAATGACAGTGAGAGTGCGAGAGAGCAAACACAACACAAGGAGAGCAACCAAGACCCTGAGACGACTCTGGCCACCTCTGCAACCATGACTTCCAAGCAAGCAACATGCAAGGAAAAGGTAAGTTCCAAACCCCTACAACTATCTAAACCTTCCTATTTCCCATTGAGCAAGCCGCAGAGTGAGGAATGGGCAAGGAAGTTGGGCTTCCAGCAATTAATAGCACAGGATTGGGACACCTTGTCTTCCTCTAATGGAGCAGAACAATTGCTCAAAACCTTTGTGGACACAGATGTCTTGGTTCTCCTTGTTGGAAGAAACCTGTAAGAGTAGACACCCGCTTAGTGAGGTCTTCACTGGGGCTTATGAGATGGGGGAGATAAGCCCTACAATATTGCTGATGATGATGAAGTACCAAAGAAGAGGGTCATGCACCAAGTGAAGGATGTGGAAAACCAAGACCGAAGGGCGAAGTTTCAGTTTTATTTGCAGAACATTGCTCTGATGGCCAAAATAGAGGATATGTCTGCCCCAAGAATTATAGCATGCTGAAAGCTGCAAAAAAAGGACACCCCATCAATTGGGGAGCCATCTACATAGAAAACCTCCGGGACAGAGCCCACTCCTCATTAAACAAGGAAGGAAACACTATGGTGCATACTCAACTCAAAGCTCTAGTCATGGCAGCCCCAAAGGATGATGAAGCGACTAGGGAGCAAAAAGAAAGAAGGAAAAAAAACAGGGAAGAAGGCGCATCCTCCAAAGGAAGAGAAGAGCCAAAACCAGCAATTGCTCACTCTCAACCATCTAAGCAGGATCAACAACCTCTCAAGAGGTCATTTAGCTTTATGAACATGGCTGAAGTCGAAAAGGGGTTTGAGGAGTTGCAAGGGTATACCCTATATAGGAAGAAAAAGAAAACGTAGGCTGAGACCATAGAAGGACACCAGCAGAAAGAAGAACCAAGGAAATGGGAGAAGGCTGACACCTCTGAACAAGAGAACCAAGAGGAAGGGACCACTGAAAAGTAGCAAAAAGGAAACCAGTAGGAGCAACCACAACTTGAGGAAGAGGCAGTGGATTTATCCGGATCCCCAGGAAGAAACTCCCTAAGGCCAAATCCATAGCAGCAACAACCTCAACCCCCAAAGACCACCCTGGACACTTCCCTTCTCCACAAATTAGATGTGTCCATGACACATGTGCAAGCCAACATGGGAGAAAACCAAGAATGCACAAACTTGTTGTCTAATGCATGTTCCCTTATCAAGTCTGCAATAATAAAATTAGACAGAAGGAAAGATCTGGGAGCTGGAGAAAGAAATGACAAAGAAAGACCAGGCCCTGTAGAACAAGGACACAAAATTGGACAGAAGGAAAGATCTGGGAGCTGGAGAAAGAAATGACAAAGAAAGACCAGGCCCTGTAGAACAAGGACACAAAATTGGACAATGAAAAGAAGATCGCAAGCTAACACAGTGTTTGTTCTCCAAGAATGGATATAGGCTAGAGCTAGGGCGATAATAACTCATAAAATAGATCTAGAAAATATTTGGGCCAAAGCCACCGGCGCCCTAGAAAGTGTAGATAAGGCCAGGAAAGCGTTGGATAATGCAAAGGCTGCACTAGAGCATGTGGAAAAAGTAAACAAAAAAACTTGGAGCAAGTAGTATACAACTATCACTTGGACCTAGACTCTAAATCTCCACTCCAAGATCAGCTCTCTAGCCAAGACAAAGAATCAATAGTGACCCCCCCAAGGAATCGACCACTCAATTAAAAGAAACACCCCAACAAGGAACAAAGATAATGGGCTTACACAATGGGTCTTGAAGCATCAAATACCTTGCCTTGATTTATTTGGAGAGGAGAAGGCAATATAGGTGTCGTGCGCTTCACTTAGAGAACTTGAGAACTGAAGAGAAAGAGACAGAGTACACGAGAACATAGAGAGATAAACAAGAGATCTTTATTCAATTCAGAGATCACAAAGATCGATCATAGGACACAAGCTTGTATGAAGAGCTCAAAACCACCCGACCGCCATGAGCTGATCATATACATGGATTCACAGTCACCCTCTCACTCTCAATCTCACTCGCAATCACATGCGCAACCACATTCTCAATCTCACTTGGGACCTCCAATTTAAAGAAACTAGAGCGTGTCCAAATTTTGGTGCTTCCAAGAAAAGCGTCCTCTGGAAAAAGCGTCCTCCGAAAAAAGTGTCCTCCAGAAAAAGCATCCTGCCAAAATTAGCAAATTCCAAAAATAGCGACCTTTTTCGGGCGCGCCTGTAAAATTAAACGAAAACAAAAGCATCGGATAAACATAGTGAGTTTGATCAGATTTAGAAAAGTTCGGGAAAACAACCCTTATGACAAAATGTTTGCATTTAAAATTTGTACGCGCTTCGTGATGCGCTTCTCGATAAAATTTGGACTAGATTCTTCAAGAATTGGCCTACAAGTTAGAATTTCTAGAGAGAGTATAAAAACACGTGTTTTTGGACAAACACCAAAATTCATGATCCTAAATAGATACCAAAACGAAAGAATCTTAAAATGCTTAGAGAGAAAAACTTTTCCTAGGTCCTAAGGTCTACATTTCACTCATACAAAACTTTCCAAGATTCTAACTCTAAGGTACTCAAAATTGACACACATGTTCCCCTGAGAGGGTCTAGAGAGCGTAAAAATTCACTGCCACCAAAATTTATCTACTTATTCAAAATGACCTTGAAACTAGTTTTAAACATTATCTCCATGCATGAACCAAAAAAATTATCATTATGGAAAAATATGCAAAATGGCCTATTACAATAGGTGCCAAATCAAGTGCATAAGGGGAGATGACTTTAGAGAAGGAGAGAGAGAGGAATACAAATAAAATGATTTTTATGGGGCTAGATCAAACTCTATCCATGGTGTTTCACTACAATAACTTGTGGGCAAGTGCTCAGCTTTGCAAAACAAACTTCCTACATATGCTTCATTTTCTAAGGTGCTTCCCCTCTCCTCACATGTGTTGAATTGCTGGAATGAGTAGGGTAGAATAATGTAGAGAAGGGTGTCCCATTTTAGAAGAGGAGGGGGTTTTTATACAAATTTTTGGGCCATGGGTTTGGCCTTGGGTTAGGCTCTTACCATGGATAGAGGGCATCAAGGGGGGCTAGAGAAAAGACTTTGAGAGGGGACAGGGGATCCCCACCTTTGGCTCCTAATGCATGGGGCCAACATGGCGATTGAAGAGAGGAGAGAAAGAAGAGAGAGGAAATGGAACCTTATTACAAAGGGGGGAAGGGGAAAATGGAAGGGGATAAGTGCTAGAATACACTTTTTATTAATTTACACAAAGGGGTGATTTACAAGGCTCAAAGAGAAAAGTTGATGGCTAGGATACTATGGCCGTAGATATTCCCGAGGAGCTCGACAGAAAATTCCCCTATTTGGGTCAATGGAGTGGCCTTTGTAAGCATTGAATATTCATCCCAAAAGACTTGATTGAATTGGGATTTGGTAATGCCCTACTGTTATAAAAACCTTGTGTATCATAAGTGCTTACAGTGGCTCACCTTCTCCTTTTGTACCTACACCTACTGTCGATGAAGAACCCGATCCACTATGGCTACCTTTAAATCTCGACATGAGCTTAATATTATTGTTTTTAAAAAGATGCTAAGGAACCCTAGGTGGAAAGTGACGATGCGTATGTCATTGTTTCTTCAAATGGGGTAGGGGCCTACATGACATCAAAGTTCCTAGATGCATACTCAAATATTTGCTCATGATTTCTGGATGAGTGCATAATGTTATGCATAAGACTTCACCCTAGATAAGTGATTGGCATACTAATGATGAGATTATAGATGGGTGAATACACGCAGGGGACTATAGGTAAGGGTAGATGCACACTCCTTGATGGTAGATTTGCTTACTCACACCTGTTTTCCTCATGGAAATCCTCAAGTGTATGCATAGGTACATGTGACACCAATGTTCATATACCCATGTATGCATAGGTACATGTAACACCAATGTTCATATACCCATGTAGTCACAAGTATGTCCATACGTGGG
>NC_141081.1:47187632-47345132 GCF_041138505.1 Cibotium barometz | reverse complement strand
TTTTGTCGTAAGGGTTGTTTTCCCAAACTTTTCTAAATCTGATCAAACTCACTATGTTTATCAGATGCTTTTGTTTTCGTTTAATTTTGTAGGCGCGCCCGAAAAAGGTCGCTATTTTTGGAATTTGCTACTTTTGGCAGGATGCTTTTTCTGGAGGACACTTTTTTCGGAGGACGCTTTTCTTAGAAGCACCAAAATTTGGACACGCTCTAGTTTCTTTAAATTGGAGGTCCCGAGTGAGATTGAGAATGTGGTTGCGCATGTGATTGCGAGTGAGATTGAGAGTGAGAGGGTGAGTGTGAATCCATGTATATGATTAGCTCGGGTGGTTTTGAGCTCTTCATACAAGCTTGTGTCCTATGATCGATCTTTGTGATCTCTGAATTGAATAAAGATCTCTTGTTTATCTCTCTATGTTCTCGTGTACTCTGTCTCTTTCTCTTCAGTTCTCAAGTTCTCTAAGTGAAGCGCACGACACCTATATTGCCTTCTCCTCTTCTCGTGTACTCTGTCTCTTTCTCTTCAGTTCTCAAGTTCTCTAAGTGAAGCGCATGACACCTATATTGCCTTCTCCTCTCCAAATAAATCAAGGCAAGGTATTTGATGCTTCAAGACCCATTGTGTAAGCCCATTATCTTTGTTCCTTGTTGGGGTGTTTCTTTTAATTGAGTGGTCGATTCCCTGGGGGGGGTCACTATTGATTCTTTGTCTTTGGCTAGAGAGCTGATCTTGGAGTGGAGATTTAGAGTCTAGGTCCAAGTGATAGTTGTATACTACTTGCTCCAAGTTTTTTTGTTTACTTTTTCCACAAGCTCTAGTGCAGCCTTTGCATATCCAACGCTTTCCTGGCCTTATTTACACTTTCTAGGGCACCGGTGGCTTTGGCCCAAATATTTTCTAGATCTATTTTATGAGTTATTATCTTCCTAGCTCTAGCCTATATCCATTCTTGGAGAACAAACACTGTGTTAGCTTGCGATCTTCTTTTCATTGTCCAATTTTGTGTCCAATTTTGTGTCCTTGTTCTACAGGGCCTGGTCTTTCTTTGTCATTTCTTTCTCCAACTCTAGTCCATATGCCATTTTGAAAGGTGTCATGACAGTGGTGACTTTGTAAGATGTGCTGAAGGCCCAAAGGGCACTATCCAGCTTTCGGTACCAATCTGTAATGTTAGCTTCCACAATTTTCTTGAGTATCTTGACCAGCATTTTGTTTATGGACTCTGCTTGGCCATTGCATTGAGGGTGATACACAGTGGATTTATTATGGATTATCATATGCTTGGTGGTGAGCTGCTGGATGACATCATTCATGAAGTGCTTGCCCTCGTCACTAACAAGTTCTATGGGGCACCCAAATCTGGTTTTGACATTCTTGTAGAGGAACTTGGCTACCTCTGTTGTTGTGTTCCCCCTGAGAGCCATTTCTTCCAACCATTTAGTGCAATAGTCAGTGTGACCACTATTATGTACTCACATTGAGTACTCCGGATCTTTGGTTTGATTGCGCCCACAAAATCCAGCCCCCATTTCATAAATGGGCCTAATGGCACTATGGGATATATTGGCATCCTTTCTCTGTCATTTGGTTGCCCTAACCTTTAGTAGAAGTCACATTGCTTAGTGAACTGATACACATCCTTGCTCAGAGTTGACCAGCATAATCCTACCGGTAATATCTTCTTTTATGTGATTTCCTTCCCCTGGGCCCCCGGCTAGCCCTTTGGTGTGCCTCAACTAGGATGTTTTGTTTCTCATGCTCTGGCACACATCTCCTTAGTACTTGATCTATGTCTTTTTATAGAGCAGTCTTGCTAGAAGAGTGAAGTCCCTACTCCTTAAAGCTAATTGTCTTCTTTTATCCTTAGACTAGTTAATTGGGAATTGGTAGTCCATCAGAAAATTTTGCAGGTTCTCATATCAATCCTCTCCTCTTGGGCTTGCTAAGGAAAACAAACTCGCATCCAGTAGCTTCTTGCCCATGAATCCTTGTTCTGGTTCATTATCTGATAAGAAGTTTGCAATGACATTCTTATTGCCAAGAGTGTGTTGTATGACAAAATCAAACTCCTATAGTATCAGCATTCATCTTGCCATTTTCCCAATTAGGAAATCTTTGTTGACTATGTAAACTAGTGCTTGATGATCCACATGGAAGCACAAAGGTGTTGCCCAGCAAAGTAGTGCGTGAATTTGTTTATTGCATTTTAATATCTCATCTATGTGCATATTAAACAAGGGCACTAAGTGTGTATTTTCCCTGAGTATGGCCTCCTCTTCTTCTTCTTCCAGCCCATCGGCCATATTGAACATATCAGCGTGTAAGGGGGTCTGTTTTGGCTCTATGTTCCCTTTGTTTTTTCCAAAATTAATGTACACTTTCTTCTTCCCCTTTTTAAGGGATTTTCTGTCCCTATTCCAGTCATGCTTCACCTTGCCTTCTCTAAGCCATGGTCTCCCCAGGAGCAACTGGTAAGAATTTTCAATAGATTTCATGGTCAGGACCACCAGGCACACTGGGAACTCCATGTTAGCCACTTGGATCTTGATGGTTTTTATTATTCCCTTGGGAACTGTCGTGGTGTTGTCAGCCATTTGCACATTGAAGGCTATGGGCTCCCATTTTGAGTTCCAAGCTGCGGGTTGTGTCTTCAGTGATCACACTCACCCCTGATCCTCCATCCAAGACCACTCCCTTGAGTTCCTTATTATTAATCGTGATGTTTATTTTGGACACATTATCATCCTGGACCTTGGGCAACAAGTCCTCCAGTCGTGTGGCACGACAGACTTTCCACTGTTGCCTCAAACTCCTTGTTCAGGCCCTAAAGTTCCTTCCTGAGAACTTTGGCCTTGAACCTTGGGCACACGTCCAGGATATTTCAGAGGGGCACTTTTTGGTTCAAAAACATCTTCAAGATGTCCTGGTCGTGGGCTTCACTTGTTTCTTCACGTTACCATCCTGGCCCTCCTCATCTCACTGATTTCCAAGTTCTTTTGCTTGGATCCCCCGGGCCTTTGTTCATGCCTTCTCAGGTCATGCTTATCTAACTTCTTTATCCTACTTTGAAGTCCTCTTGGACTTTTTATTCCGGGATTCTGTGTCCCTTCTAGCCTCTTTCACTAGGCTCCTCTGGGCTTTTTAGGAGTCTTCTTGGAGTCACACACCGAGGCACCTCTGTCCCTTTTTATCCTACTTTGAAGTCCTCTTGGACTTTTTATTCCGGGATTCTGTGTCCCTTCTAGCCTCTTTCACTAGGCTCCTCTGGGCTTTTTAGGAGTCTTCTTGGAGTCACACACCGAGGCATCTCTGTCCCCTTCATTTGGAGCCTCTTTGGACTCTTTTCCCTGGGAATCTCTGTCCCTTTCATTACCGACTCAAGGCTCTTTGGACCTGGCTGTTCACCTTTCATCACATGCTCAAGGCTCTTTCGGGTTGATCAGACCCTCGGGGGGTTCACTCTATGTAAATCCTCTATATCACGTGCATTTGAGGCCTATTTAAAAATACCCATATATATGAGTTTTTCATGAATAAAACACACCCTTTTTCTATTCAATCTATAAATACCCTCTTTAAATGGTGCCCTTCTATATGTAAAAAATGTGTAAAAAAGGGTTTTGAAAGACTCCTTTGGTTGAACCCATGTGCTATGCTTACATATTTATGAGTGACCCTCCCGAGATCAAACCCTTCATTCATTAGCTACAGCCTCTTTGGGCTTCCATCTCCAAGCTTCTCAAGCCTTGTACTTAATTGATTGAGGCTCTTTGGGCTTGGCACTCTTGGCATCTCAGGCCTTGTATTCATAGAAGAAAGCCTCTTTGGGCTTGGTACTCTTTGGGCTTGGCACTCTTGGCATCTCAGGCCCTGTATTCATCGAAGAAAGCCTCTTTGGACTATCCTCTCTGGGCATCTTTGTCCCTGTATTATCCAACATTCTTTTTCTTCTTTGGCTTTTTAGCTCATCAATTTTTTACTCTTGATGTATTAACGTGGTCGCAAGCTTCCTGACTTTGTATTGCTCCACCCATTGATCTTCCATATCTTGCTCCTCCTCTTCACACGTAGTTTCCTGAATTTGACTTGCTTTTTGTGCTTTAGTGAGAGCAAACACTTCCGTGCCTGGTTGTTGTTCCCTAACTTCAATGTCTAGCATTTGGACATCTGCTGGTCTAATGTTGAGTTTTTCCAGCTCACCTTGTTTCTCTGCCTCATGTCAAATTCTCAATGGACGACTCAGGTGTCCCAAAATATAGGATTAGGACAAGCTCAAGGCTGTAGCTAAAGATCAAGTTCCCACTCAAGAGTATATCAATTTGGTCAAAAACCTCTGCAAAGAGAACCTGCGCTTTAAAGCTAATCAGGATGAGGTTGCCCCAGACAAAGTGCTACTGGATGGATATGAAAAAGAAAGGAATGACTATGTGGCAGAGCTAGAAGCTACTTTGAAGCGGGTAAAAACAATCGTGGCCGACAACAAAACACTTTCCAGTTACCCACCAAAACAGTGTATTATATGGCCCTAGAACATGAGCAAGAGGTCATGACTCAACTGAGGGAGGAGGCCATTAAAATATTACCAAAAAGACCTGAGGGTGTCAAACACACTATGGGAATATTAAAGGAAAATGTGATGCTCATCAGAATGAATAGTGTAGAGTTACAAGATGAACTACAGGTGGCCACCCAAAAAGAAGATCTGGTGGTAGCATTCAATGAGAAAATCCCAGGAGCTAGGCAGGAAAGAAAATCTAGAGGCGAGATGATTGTGGAAAACAGGAACCTATATGACGAGCTCCAGAATGCCCTGAAACAGACCCAGGATGCACATTTTTACAAAACTACTACACATGTGCTTAACACCAAGTTTGTAAGGATAAATAAGGCTTTCCCACATTTCTATGAGGAAGAGCACGAACTACTAACTAAGATATGGGAAGAGCCTCTTCCTGCAACTCATCCTTATGTAGGGAAACTACATGCATTGGCACTAGGAGGTATGCAACGAGGATATCCAAAAGGCAGGCCTAGTTTGACACCAAAAAAGCCTTTAGGTGAGGGATTTGCTCAAAGGTTCACTCAGGACTATCAGGACAAGCACCCAGAGGCTATTTTTGTGGAGCCTCCTCTAAGGAAAAAGAATGTGGGACAAGCACCCAAAGGCTATTTTTGTGGAACCTCCTCTAAGGAAAAAGAATGTGGATCTGGGAGCATATGATGATGAAGAGCATCCCCACCCCACCATTTTCACAAGGGCTACTTCATCTGGTTAAGGTGCCCAACCGAGCATGCTAGGTGTTAACCCACAGCAACCACCCCTTTCGGAAAGGCCCGCCATGATGCGAGGGTCCCGCCGCAAGAGGTAATAAGATGGTCGTTTCCATTAGGGGGCCACTACGAGAGTGGGGTGACTTGGCATCTTGGATCTTGGGGAAAATATATATAAGGTAAAGTTGTATCCAAGAGGGGGGTTGCTATTTTGTAAGCTCAAGAGAATATGGTGTAAGACATACACCTACTATTGTGTACTACTCACAATGATTAATGAAATGTTGTTCTATCTCTACTCTCTTGTTCACTTTAAAGTGTACTATCTTGTCTTTCATTGCTTTACTAATAACTAGGAGGACTATATATATCAACATTAGTGTACTATCTTGTTCACTTTAAAGTGTACTATCTTGTCTTTCATTGCTTTACTAATAACTAGGAGGACTATATATCAACATTAGTGCAATGGCCAAGTAGAGTCCATAAACAAAATGCTGGTCAAGATACTCAAGAAAATTGTGGAAGCTAATAGGATAGATTGGGATCGGAAGCTGGATAGTGCCCTCTGGGCCTTGAGGACATCTTACAAAGTCACCACTGGCATGACACCTTTCAAAATGGCATATGGATTAGAAGCAATATTCCCCATGGAATTTGTGGTGCCAACTTGAGGATAGCCATTTAGGAGAAACTCCCTATGGAGGAATCTAGAGAACAAAGGATACAGGAACTACTCAAGCTAGAAGAAACAAGACAGGAGAGTCTACCTGGCAGAAAGAATACAAAGAAGGAAAAAAGCATGGGCTGACATAAATGGCAAGAACACGATGTTCGAAAGGGGAGACAGTGTTTTGGTGTTTAATTCTAGGATGGGCAAGCATCCAGGAAAACTCAAATTGAGATGGATTGGACCATGTACAGTGGAAGAGGAAGTTGCCCCAGGCACCTTCACTCTAAGGAACCTAGACGGGCCTCTGCATGCTGGAAAAATCAATGGGTATAGGTTGAAGCCCTATTTGGGAACTCCGGGACCCTGGAAGGAATCACCTCAAGTATTAAGTATCAGAACATAACCTGTGGGTGGCTGAAAAATGGCAGCACTCAAAGACTCCAGATGAACAAGGCAGCTCCATTAGTCCTAGGATCAATAACATCAAAGAAATTGGGAAACAACATGCAAAAATAAAATCATTAAAAATGTAAAAACAAAGGAAAATGAAAATATGGGTCATCATTTTGCCAAATCGAGAGGATTCATTCAATGATGATACGAATCACAGTGATGTGACTACTATTAATGAAAGTAATCAAGAGCGCCTTGGAACTTGCAAACAATGACATGCAAAAAAGTAGCGACATGCAAAACACCCACACTAACAAAGAGACATCAAGAACGCGTGAGAGCAAACACAATACAAGGAGATCAACCAAGACTCTGAGATGACTCTAGCTACCTCTGCAACCATGACTTCCAAGCAAGAAACACGCAAGGAAAAGGTAAGTGCCAAACCCCTACAACTATCTAAACCTTCCTATTTCCCAGATTTGAGCAAGCCGCAGAATGAGGAATGGGCAAGGAAGATGGGCTTTCATCAATTAATAACATAGGATTTAGACACCTTGTCTTCCTGTGATGGAGTAGAATAGTTGCTCAAAACCTTTGTGGACACAGGTATCCTGGTTCTTCCTGGGAAGAAACCTATAAGTGTAGACACCCACTTAGTGAGGGCTGCACTGGGCTTACCAGACGATGGAGACACTGATGGAGATAAGCTCCAGCAAAAAGAAGAACCAATGAAAGGGGAGAAGGCCAGCACCTCTGAACAAGAGAACTAAGAGGAAGGGAGCACTAAAAATCAGCAAAACAAGGATACCAGCAGGAGCAACCACAACCTGAGAAAGTGGTGGTGGTGGATTTATTTGGATCCCCAGGATAAAACTCCCCAAGGCCAAATCTAGAGCAGCACAACCTCAACCCCCGGAGACTTCCCTGGACGCTTCCCTTCTCCACAAATTAGATGTGTCCATGAAACATGTGCAAGCCAACGTGGGAGAAAACCACGAATGTAGAAACCTGCTATCCAATGCCTTTTCCCTTATCAAGTTTGCAGTAATAAAATTAGACATAAGTACAAGGGTACAACAGAACTGTACCAAATTGTACCTACAACCTGCACGCCAGCAAGCCCTAGACACCCCTCATAGTATTCTACAAACAGTGAAAGAACTGGAAGGAAAGATCGGGGAGCTGGAGGAAGAAATGACAAAGAAAGAACAGGCCCTATAGGACAAGGACACAAAATTACACAATCAAAAGAAGATCGCAGCTACCACATTGAATGTGCTCTAAGAACAGATAAAGGCTAGTAGAGACAGGGTGATAACAACTCATAAAACAGATCTAGACAAATTCTGGGCCAAGGCCACTAGTGCCTTGGAAAGTGTAGATAAGGCCAGGAAAGAGCTAGGTAATGCAAAGGCTGCAGTAGAGCATGTGGAAAAAGTTTAAAAAAACTTGGATAAATGGCTCAAGACAATTGAGGATCTGCAAGCAGGAGTGCTAACTATCGAAGCAGAAAAAGAAGCCTTGGAGTTGGAGTTGGAAACACTTAAAAAGTCAGAAGAAGAAGATGAGAACCTGGTGGTGCTGCCCAAAGATGTTAAACCACAGCTACTCCAAGCTATAATGCACCGGTAGCCACAGCATGGGACAAGGCCTTAGCTACTATGTGGGAGGTCCAGCAAAGCATAACACAGGCCAAATTGACACCGCAATAGGACCTGGAATGGGTTGGAGCACGTCATAGTGTGTTGGAACAACTAGCTACTCTCAGGGGGCAAGAGCAACCAGGTTTAACCAAGCACCAGCTGGGAGAGCTTGAGTATTGGAAATTGGATGTTACTAAGCTCTGGGAGGAATAGGACAAGCTCAAGGCTATAGCTAAAGATCAAGTTTCCACCCAAGAGTATATCAATTTGGTCAAAAACCTCCAAGAAGAGGAGTTGTCATGCTATCTTAAATATGAAAGGGAGCTTGAGTGGTTGTTGCAAATCCATATTCATATGCAATATACAGGTCAATCATAGTGCTAAAGTTCTATATGCAAGTTTGATGTGGTTTTACCACTATCCAAATAAAACAAAAGTTTCTATAAGGATCCTTATAAATTTATCTTTATTATTCATGACTACCATGTGCTAGGAATATCAATCCTTAAATACATGATGGGATTGAGCAATTAGTTACATTACTGGTTTCCCACAACAAGAAATTGCACAATAGAGTTACTCTTACAAAAATTATGTAGCCATGAGGTTGTTAGTTCAAAAGTATATTTTTAACATATGTGTATGCCAATCTTTGGACAAAGGACATTTTCTCACTTGTGATTTATTTTTCTTCCCTTAAGGTTTCCCATTGAGTAGGGTTTTAATGTGAGCATCATGAGAAAATGCTTTGATACCATAGTGCAAATGGCAAATGATATGTACAATAACACCACAATTTCTTAATGAAATCATCATGAGCAAATTCTCTAGGCCCATAGTGAAAATTGGAGATGTGATGTGTATAATCAAGAAGAGCATCAGTCTCGCTTTGAATACATGGATTCTAGTTGACAACGTTATTACTCTCAACCCTAAAACTATATGAAGCATGAAACATTCTTACATGTTCAAGGATTTGGTTATTTATTCCAAAGGTAAGCACCCATAGCTTCTTCAATATAGTCACTCACTCACTAGAATGGTAGCTTAGCAATTATTATATGATAACAATGATTTGTTTGAGGTCTTGGTAGTACTCTGGACTCTGGAGGACATGAAAATTTAATTAATTTTGAATATTTAATTGATTTTGAATTTAATATAAATTTAATTAATTTGAATTAAATTTAATTTAATTTATATAAATTTATTTTAATTTAATTTAATTTTAATTGATTTTAATTTAACATTAGAAAAATATAATTTAATTTAATGTCAATTTAATTTAATTTTAATTGATTTTTATTTAATTTAATTTAATATTACATTTTTATTTTTTTTTCTCGGAAAAACGATCCTTCTATTAGTTAATGAGAAAACGCCATAAGGCTACAAAGCTTACCTCGCAAGGAGGGATCAAAAAAACACAGTGAACACTTGAGCTCCACCCCCGTGGTGGCTGGCCACTCTCTGGGGGGGGCTACCTAGTAGTACATGTGGGAGGTGAGAAAAGCCAAACTGGAGGCCTATAGTGCCAAGTGACATCCTCGCCCCTCGCGGTGAGGAAAGGGCCAGGCTGCCAAGTGCGGAGGAAAGCCTTGTGCATGCGATCCGAGTCGCCCTGGTGGAGTTTCCCCAGTCAAGGTGTGAATGATGTCCACCCAGAGGGCCTGTATGACCTCCGCCGGCGGTCAATGGCCTCCCTGCATCCGGGCTCTCCATATGTGCCAAGCCGTCATGCTGCTGATCATCTCCCATCTGTGCCCGACCCCCTCCTGTGGGGTTGCCGAAGAGAAGTCTGGCGTCAAAACCACCGCCATCGCCCTGTCAGAGACCTGGATGGTCGCACTGCCAGGGACGTCCTCATATCCAAGGGCCGGGCCGCTGTCCGTGGCCCAAGCCACCGCACCCCATGTCACCAGCATCTCACCTGGTGAGCCTGCAAAAACCATCCTGAGAGCGCGCTGCCAGACCTGCTGTGCCTGTGGGCAATCCCATAAGCAGTGCCGCTGCGACTCCTGTGCATGGCCGAGGGCAGGACGCTGGGTGTCTGCCAAAAGCTAGCCAGGCCCCCACAGCCAGTCCTCTATGCGCTGTGAGCCAGAGAAAAAGCGTCACCTTCTGGGGCCGGCGGAAGCTGGCCCAAAGGCGCTGCCAGAAGTCCCTAAGAAAGGCAGGGGAGAGCCCCTGTCGCGCCGCCAATGCTCGGCCGCCGCCGTCGGGGTGCTCGCTATCCTGTGCCTCTGAGTCCGCCGCCCCAGCCTTGCTGTGTACTGAAAAAAGGGGATGCCTGGGCTGGTAGGGGCCGAGTAGGGATCTCGCCAAAACCACTCACCTGGAAGGCGAATAAGAGGCCTGCTGTCCCAAGCCCATAATCTCCAAGAATAGTCCTCCCCCCTATCGAGGCCGGTGAGGGGTCTACATGCCACTGTCTCTGATGAAAGCCGACCACCCGCACCCTCTGAAAAATATTACCCTGGAGCAATTCCAAGTCTAGTCGTGTCCTCTGAAGCTGGCCACCCTCTCCCACCTCAAAAGTGAGTGGGGCGACTCTCTCCGCTGTGCCGCAGACCGCTAGAAGGATCTCATGCCGAGTAAAGACACCCATCCACTGTGGAGGTGGAGGGTCCTGTACTGGGGTCCGCCACTCCCGGTGGATGGCCGCCTCAATGTCCTGTCTCATCAACTCTCTGCCCCTCATCCCACTGAGTCTCCTCTCCTGAGCCTCTAGAGGTAGCTGCTGAAAACATATCCAGTCGTCTAGGGACTGGGCTGGGCCGGAGCTCAACGGGCCCCACGACACGTGAGACCGCGATCCAACCATATGGCCACTGGGAAGTCGAATCAAGGGGTTCCAGATCAATGGCTGCCTCAGGCGCTCCTCATCGGTGCTCGGGGGAGTCTGGAAGAGTGACGGCCTCAGATGCGCCTAGGCCCTCAGAAGGCTAGCTGCAAAACGCTCCTCGAAGCCAAGGCCCACTCCTCTGGATCGATGCTCTATAAAGATCCACCTGATGCTGGTGGGGGTCCAGGGGCCGCTAAGAGAAGGAGTGCAGCTGAGCATCCTGGAAACAAGAAACTCCTTCCACGGCTCAGCGCGCCTGGTAGGAGGCCACGAACTACCAACTTGCCAAGCAAAGCTCGGCTTTGGCAAATAGGATCAACAATGCCCAGGCCGCCTCTCTCCCTCGGCTGAGTGATCACAGCCCCCTGGCGGGCCGCCCGTCTCGCCACACCAGACCAAAGAAAGTTCCTGATGAGCCTCTGCACCTGGCCAATGCACGACGCTCGAGAGAAGGCCCAGCAAGAAGTGATGTACCACATGATAGCAAGAAGAACCTGGTTGGCCACAACTACTCGGCCAGCCAAAACGAGCGGTACTCCAATACAAAAGCTTCTTCCGAATGCTCAGAAGAAGGGGGGCTATCTGCTGCTCCGGAGATATGTCAATGCCCACATAGCATCCCAAATAATGCACTGTAGTGCCGGGGGGCAGCCCCACTGAAAACCATCAACTGGCCTCCAAGCCGGGGGGGCATAGAACTGACCCCCACAACCCACACGACTTGTGCCAGTTGATCAAAGTGCCCGAAGCTCTGCAAAACCTATCCATGGCTGAGGCGAAGCGACGGAGGTTCTCCTCACCTCCCTGAAGATAGACAGCAGCGTCATCCGCAAACTCCGAGTCTAGGAGCTCCTCCGAGGTGCGGACGGGAAGCTGGAGGCCCCGCAAACCTGTATCCTCTGCCGTCAAAAAAGTGCTCATGGCCTCCGCCACAAAAAGAAAAAGAAAGGGCACCAAGGGGCACCCCTGCTGCACCGAGCGCGAGAGCTGGAACCTCTCTCCGCGCATGCCCTGTATCAGCACACCTGGCTATGAGCCGATGTGTAGAGTGCAGAGACCCCACGGATCCACTGAGGGGGGAAGCCCATCCTCTCCATAGTGCCTTCCAAGAAGGCCCAGTCCACCCGATCATATGCCTTCTCGAAGTCGAGAAGGAGCACTGCTAGATCCTCCTGCCGAAATCTAGCCAAAGCCGTAGCCTCCCAGAAAGAGAAGATGTTATCCAGGATGCTCCTATCCTGGATGAAGCTTGTCTGCGTGGAGTGGATGATGTCCGGAAGGTGAGGCTGAAGCCGCATGCTGATCGCCTTAGCTAGGAGCTTGTAGGCCGTGCCTAGCAAGGTGATCGGTCTCCACTATCTAAAATCTCAAGTTTGTCTCCTCCCTCTTTTTGTGGATCAAGTGAATCAACCCCTCTGCCATACTGTCCGGCATGACTCCCGACTCCATAATCTCCTGGAATGCCAATCTGAAGCCCCTATGTAAGAGGCCCCAGTACCTCTGGAAGAAAGCCACTGAGAGACCGTCCTCTCCTGGTTTGCCCCGAGGTAGTGCCTGAAGAGCCTCCTCGAGTTCCGTATCCGAGAAGGGGGAGAGAAGGGAGTGCTGCAAATGGGCCGGCACAACCGGTCTCGTGAAGCTCCAGAGAGCCTCTCTCACCCTGTCATCTGCTGGCTCAGCAGAGAGAAGATCCCTCTAAAAACCTGTGGCTATCACCCGAACCCTGGGGGGATCCACCACAACCTGGCCATCAGCCTGCCGAAGACGCCTGAGACCCTCTCGTCTGATGAAGCGAGGCCCTGTCGCCTCAAAGAAATCTCGAGTCACTCTGTCTCCAGCCTGTGTCCAAAAAGAAGCCCGAGCATGGAATCGGAACTCCACCCTCCTCTCCTCGAGATGGATCTGATCTCAGTGCGAGCTGACTCCATCTGCTCTGAGATCCAAGGGCTCATAGGATCCCTCTCCTGGAGTCTCTGAAGGGATGCTAGACTCCTCCGCAGGCTCCTCTCCTACTCTCTGAAGGCCTCCAGACGGTCCAAGGCAGCATGTCTGAGCATCCGACTGATCTCCTGCAAGCCCCTGGCAAGATCGCTGGCTGCCGATCCTCTCCTGAACTGCAGCTCCTGCCAGACCTGCTCAACTCTGATCGCAATCTCGGGCTCCTCTATGAGAGAATCTGGAATCCAAACGCTCTAGCCCCGCTCTCCTCTTGTAGGGTCCTCGATCTGGAGAAGCACTGGAAAGTGGTCTGAAAACGAGGAGCCTGCAAGTATGCCCACAGTGCCACCTCTATCACAAGCCCACTCATCAATGTAAAACCTATCGATGCGGGAAAGGTTAATTCCTGTGGCCCGTCTATCCGAGCGCGAGAAAGATAAACTCCCCTGCAACCTGCCAAACTCCGGGAGAGTCCACGGATCCTGGCCTCTCACCTGCAGCACTAGTTCCTCCCAAGCAGCGAGCTCCGGCCCATGAATGGTCTCCTGGCTGCCCCCCATCCTGTCCTCTACATCCTCCAGCATGTTGCAATCCCCCCCTAGGCACCAGTGGTCTAAGGGGAGGGACTGCCTAATGGTGCTCCAGAACTCGGCTTTCTCGGTCGCCCCATTAGGGGCGTAGAAGTTGAGGAAGCCAATGCGGTCTTCCCCAACCCGAAGGATGATCCACTGCGCTCGACCCTGGACCAGAGTGCCAGAGTCCACAACCTCGGATAGAAGCTGCTCGCTGGACTGAGATGCATACTCCACCCTGGTTCCCCTGGGAGCCATATGCCGGTGACCAAAAAGTGTGACTCCTGCTTGGCAAGATCTTCCCACAGAAAGGTGGTGCTCCTGGATGAAAAGGATATCTATGGGTCCTCCAACGAGAGCCCTCTGGATCTCTTGGCGAAGTCTGCCCCGACCAATGTAGCAGCGATGTCCACTGAGACCCTGGATGTTCCATGAGAGGATCCTCATGGATGAGCTATGGCAAGTGAAGCAGCCACCACTGGCTCACCCCTCTCAGCCGGCCCGGATGATCTGCCCTCAACTCTGTGAGTCTTGGGCGCCGGCTTGGAGGGAGAATAGTCACTGTCTGTCCGGGTGTGGAGTCTCTCCAAAAAGAGGGTGACCTGTCTCTGTGTCCAGCCCCACTCCGCCTTCACCCTGTCCAGGGCATAGGTGTGAGACCAATCCTCTGCATATATGTATCTAAAGGTAGGCTGCACCCTCGGGGCGGCATGGAGGAGAATCAGTAGCACCGCCTTAACTGAGGTGTGGACCAGATCCGCCCACCAATCTCCTATACCAAACAAGCTCATGCGGGCTGAGTGTAATCGGGTCTGCAATAGGTCCGGGAGCCCCAAGTCACTGAAGTGGTGAGAAAACTCCAATATCTGATCATGCAAAACTTCCTCTACAGAGTTGCAATCCCATGCTGTGTCTGGGGCAACACTGAGAGGAAAGGAGAAGGCCACCCTGCTGCTCACCACCACCACTGATGAAGGAGAACGAGAGGGATGGCACACCACGCAAACTCGCAAGGGCGCGACCAGTGTCTCGAACGGGCCAGCATCCAGCTGGAGGCACCTGAAAAAACCGTAATCCACTGGTAGCCCCATCACTCTCGCGGGGGCTCCCCAGGGGAGGCTGGAGAGAACTCTGTGGGGCGGGCGATCGCCATCTCCACCGGCCCGCCGGAGTGGCGGTGGAACAGCCGCCGCTGGACTGAACTCTGGCCTACCCAGCTGCGCTGCCCCGAGGCAGTGGGTGGTCTGGCGAAGTATCATGGAGAGGCCGAGGGAGGGATGGGGGCTCGCGGAGAGGAGGGGGGGAAGCGAGGAGAGGATGGAGAGGCATCTGCCAGAGGATAGGTGTCAGGGGGGGCCGCCGGGGGAGGCGGGAGGGGGGGGACTCGGGGTGGAGAGGGGGGGTGGAAGGAGTGCTCTCCGGGTGAGGGGAAGAGGAGCCGGGGGTCGCAGAGTGCGGCCCGGGATCCTCAGGAATCTGCTCCAAGGAGGGGGCGGGGCCCCTCTCGCGAGGGGAGGCGGGAGCGGGGTCTCCACGTGGGAGGCTCCACCAGTGGCCTCAAACGGGCACTGAGTCTGAATCCTCGTCCATCGGGGTGGGACCTGCTATCCCTGACTGGAACATAAGTGCGGGTAGGTGCCTGTACGCCAGCCAGAGTCGCCTGTCCGCCAGCCTGTGCTGCCTGCTGGCTTCTGCGAGACGGTCCCTGCGGGCCGGGCGTTTCCGCCGGCGAACCTCTTGCCATCCGCCAACCTCCTGGGTCTGCGCGGCATCCTCCGCCGGGGCCTGCTCGTCAGATGATGGCGCCTGCTGTGGCGAGCCAGGGATGTCCGGTCTCTAAGGTGGATGGCCACCCCTCGGGTCTCCTGCAGGGGGCCCAGAGGCGGCATAGCGTGAAGGATGAACCCCCTTGCGGGGACAGGCGCGTGCGAGATTTCCCATCTCCCGACATATGTAACACTAGCCGGGGAGGCCCGAATACTCCACGCGCTGTATCAGTCCTCCTCCAGAAAGACAAGGGAGGAGGATCGTCTTCGGGAGGGACTCCCCGGTGACGGAACCACAACATGAATGGCCGGGAGTCCTGTTGCCTGAGCTATCACTGAAGCCGCTGTCTGAGGCGTCTCCACCACCTGCCCGAACGCCTTGCCAATGGATGACAAGAGGGGCAAGTACTCCCTATGGAGTCCAGGAAAGCAGATAGTGACGGGAAAACCTGTCGCGCCTGCTACTAGCGGGTCAGAAGCGGGGTCGAAACCATGAGTCCATCGCGCCAGGGAACGCCCGGGATGAGCAGAGGGCAATGGGGCTCCGAGCCAGCACCATCTGTGCTGAGCTGCCTGGGGGGACTCGAAATCCACCTGGTAGTAGCCACGTCCCAAAAAATCTACGCTGACGATCTTGGCGGGCACGCCAACAAGGCTGCCTTGCAGAAGGTCGTGAAGCTCTCTCCGCATCGGCGGACGGCTACCCACTATCTTGCAGACCAAGGAGGAGGCCTCAAGAGCGGATACTGTGGAAACAAACAACTGAAGATCTTCAGTTGTGAACTCCAAATGGAGACCGGAATCGGCAGGGGTAGTCGGAGCGGCTTCCATGGGAAAAGGCCAGAAACCGGGGTCACCAACGGGAGGGACACAGCCCTGCAAGGAAAAGGAGAGGTGGAGGGCTACAGGATAGCGGTGCGGGGCGGGGGGGGAGGGGGGAGCTAAGGCGGGGGGGAGGCTAGCGGTGGGGGGAGGGGTGAGACGGAAGGGGAGGAGAGGGAGAAGGCGGAGGGGAAGAGTCGCGTAGCGGAGGAGAAGGCAGAGGGGGGAGAGGTGGCGGGGGAGAGAAGAGAGGCGGAGGAGAAGGAGGCGTGGGGGGTAGAGAGGCGGGGGAAGAGATGGCGGGGGAAGGAAGCGAGGAAGAAAGCGGGGGGGGGGAATGGCGGGGGAGGAAACTTGGAAGGAGGCGGAGGAGGAGAAGGCGGGGGGGGGGGAAAGAAGGCGGGGGAGGAAACGAGGAAGGAGGCGAGGGAGGATGCGAGGCAGAAGGCGGGGGGGAGATGGCGAGGAAGGGCGCAATGGAGGCGGGGGAGAGGACGGAGGAGAAGGCGGGGGACAGGGGGAGAGGGGGGCGCGATGACGAGAAGCAACGGGAGGGGGAGAGGCGAAGCTCGCAGGCGAAGTTCAATCAGCTGACTATCTAATTTAATATTACATTTTATTAAATTTAAATTGAATTATATTCAATTTAATTGAATTTATTTTAATTGTGGTGGATCAAAATTTTTCAATTGTCTAGAATTCTAGAATGGACAGGTGTTAGATCTAGAAATCCTCCTCTTCATGCTTCACAATTCTAAAATGGATAGGTGGTGGATCATTCTAGAATTGGACAGGTGGTAGATCTAGAAATCCTCCACTTCATGCTCCACTATTCTAGATTGGATAGGTGGTAGACCTAGAAATCCTCCTCTTGAAGCTACATAATTTTAGATTGGACAGGTGGTGGATCTAGAAAACCTCCTCTTCATTCTCCAGAATTCTAGATTGGACAAGTGGTGGATCTAGAATTCTAGATCGGACAGGTGGTGGATCTAGAAATCCTCCTCTTCATTCTCCACAATTCTAGATTGGACAGGTGGTAGATCTAGAAATCCTCCACTTTATGCTCCACAGTTCTAGATTGGATAGGTGGTAGATCTAGAAACAATTCTAGATTGGATAGGTGGTAGATCTAGAAATCCTCCACTTCATGCTCCACAATTCTAGATTGGTGGACAGGTAGTGGATCTAGAAATCCTCATCTTGAAGCTACACAATTCTAGATTGGACAGGTGGTGGATCTAGAAATCCTCATCTTGAAGCTACATAATTCTAGATTGGACAAGTGGTGGATCTAGAAATCCTCCTCTTCATTCTCTACAATTCTTACGTGCGTGTACATAAATACGTCCGCGTGCATGCACATGTGCATATCTCATACACCCACGTGCATATGCACACGCTCCCGCGTATCTCATATACACCCGCATATGCGCATAGACACCTACGTATGCGCATATACACCCGCGTTCTCAATTTTTACGTGTGCATGTACAAATATGCCTTGCTCATGTGCATGCACACAACGTGTAGACCCACGCGTGCATATATGCCCACATTCCCAATTCTTACATGGCGCCGCTACCGGCCGGGGAGCGGTAGCCTAAGCTAGTGAGTCTTAAGCTTGTGCATAGGGGTATTAGAAAACTCCATTGGTTGCAAAACCTTTAGATTAGGACATTAAGTAAGGGTTTAGGTATTTCAATTTCTTGTTAAGTTGTGGGTTCTCACAAAGCATCACACCCACATTGCGGTTGAGTGTCTTTCGCCACCTAGTAGATTAAATGCATTCATTCTGTGCATCATCCATTTGCATTGAATATTAGTCATATATGCATTGCTTTCAAGTTCATTTCAAAGCTTTCTGGCTTAGTTTTCAATTATAGTAAAGATTAGGCATAGCTTGCATTGCATCATTCAAGCATTTGCATCAATAGGCTTGCATTGCATTAGGTATCACAAGCATCATAAGCATTTTATATTAACAACCATCATAAGCACTTGCATTGCACCAAAAAATGCACAAAGGGAAAGATTAGCTTGATAAGAACTTTCTTCATTTCAAGTGTTGCTTTCATGTCAAGCTTATGCTCAAGCTTTCAAGCATTGCACTAAGTTTTCTTCAAAGCTCATTGTGCACACATCTATAAGAGCATGCATCATCACCTCTAGCCAAAGGAAAGGAGCAGTGAAGGGTAGCTTAGAGCATTAAGTCCATTAGGAATGAGTAGCCTAAGCACTATTTGCATTGCATTTAGCATCACAAGTACATAAACTCATTTTAAGCATTAGCATAGGAATAGAACAAGCCTAGGCAACTCTAAATAGTTTGAACCATAGGTATTGTTCAAAAACGTTGTTGCGGATTCCTTTTTAACGTATCAAGAGGCATAAACTTCTTGAAATCCTAGACTCCCTTATTCCTTCGATCGGGTACACTTTGGCTTCGGCTTAAAGGAACCCTAGGGGATTGAGGCTAGTCGGTGGACACCGTGGAGTTAGCCCTTAATGCGTTAAAATTAGAAAGATCGCAAAACACACTACGAGCATAAAGCTGGCAAGAAAGCTTATAGTTTCCTGGATGGATTCTCGGGCTACAATCAAGTATCCATTGATCCCAAGGATCAATATAAGACAGCCTTTGCCACGGAATGGAGAGTGTTTGCGTACAAAGGCATGCCCTTTGGCTTGACCAATACTCCTGCAACCTTCCAATGGCTAATGAGCCATGCTTTCAAAGACTACCTTAGATTGTTTCTTGAAATCTTCATGGATGATCTTTGTATACACTCCAATGAGAGAGGAGCATATTAGACAAAATAGTGGTGATTCTAGAATTGCCAAAACCTTATAATGCTAAGGGGGTACAAAGTGTTCATGGGCAATTGTGGGTACTATCGTAGATTTATCTACATGTACGCTGAAATAGCCAGACCACTTTATGCACTCCTTGTGGTATTTGAGTGGACAGAAGACTGTAATGTAGCTTTTGAAAATCTAAAGGAAGCCCTCATATTGACACCTATTCTTAGATCGTCGGATTGGGATACGGTCTTTCACGTTCACATAGACGCATCAAGTTTTGCCATAGGGTGCATTTTGGCACAGCCTGGTGAGAAGCACATGGACTTCCCAGTGTCATACGCAAGTCGCCAGCTCAACAACACTGAAAAGAACTACACCACTACTAAGAGAGAAGGCTTAGCTGCAACTTCCTTAGGAATTTTGGTGATAAAAAAGAATGTGTACTACCACAATCTATCAGAAGCTGGAAAGACTCACCCCCCTAAGTTTCCGGTGCCCGGATTATAGCCTATTGTCGTTCAGCTCCAGGGTTATCAATTGCGATGAAGACGTCCTCTAATTTCATTCCTTTCACCTTGATTTCCTCTTCCCCCACATCCTCTTTGAGCTTGGGGTGCTTGAGCCCTGTTGAGTCTGGAACACTCCCTCCAATAGTGACCCATTTCTCCACATCCAAAGCATGCTTCTAGGTTTGGCCTAGCCTCATTTGCTACATAAACGCGAGGCCTATAAGGTGTTGGAGGAGGGTATGCTTGATGTCATTTTGGGTTGGGACCTTGAAAACCCGGGACATAGCGTCTCTTTGCGCAGGAATGACCGGTGGGCGGACTCTTAGAAAGTGGCTTGGCACGCTCCAAGGCATCCTAGATTGAGGTTGGCTTCATTGCTTGCAAAGTGGGTCCCAGAGGTTCATTAAGGGATTTACAGAACCTTGCCACCTGTTGTACATTTGTTAAGATAGGTGCATACCTCGGAAGAGTGACAAACTTTGAGTAGAACTCTTCTAAGGTAAGAGTTCCCTCCGAAGTGCAAAAAATTCATTCATTTTTATTGCTTCATGAGCCGGTGGTAAGTATCTTCCTTTAACTGCTTGCTTAACATTATCCCAAGTTTGAGAGCCTTTCGATACCCCTTGATCTTTGCACCACTACTTCCACCAGAGTTTAGCATCTCCGGTCAGACGGAACCTTGCTAACATAGATTGGTTTGCAGGTGTGGTTCTAACAGTTGTCAGTCTCATGGCCTCTACCCAAACTTCTGCATCTTGTTCCACTTTGAAACCTTATTCGTTAAATGAGGGTGGTTGGGCTTGCTTTAGTAAAAGCTTTTTCTCCTGAACCTCATTGTAAACACCGTCAAGGAGTAACATTCGTATTCATTGGTACCTATACACAATACCAATGTTTTTATTACTCTTTTTTTTTAGTTTTTCTTTTTAAAGTTTTTGTTAACTTAATACAAAATTGCGCAGAGTATAAAAAAGCCCACTTTATTTATATACATCATCATGTAAAGTGTTTATATAATTTAGTTTCCCAAGGCATCCCTGGAAAACCTCAAGGGACCTGAGATTCTTAAAGTGGGGTGCTTCGTTCTGATTTTCTAACATCCAAAACTTCTCGGGTGGAGGAGGTAAACCAGGAATAGACTCTCACGGGACGAATACATTGTCTCCTTCCTTGAAAATTCACTTCGTCCTTTTTATATCTGCAAACTCTTTTTGACGCTTCCTTGAAAATTCACTCCGTCCTTTCTATATTTGCAAACTCTTTTTGGGACGATCCTGGGCTGCTTTAATGTTGCTCTGCATGGGTGGCGAACAGCTTGAAATTGTTCATCCATCACTACGAGCATTTCCTTTGAGGCCTCTACCCAGATAGTAGGGTCAGAAAAATTCAAAGGTGATAAACAATCCTGACCATAGAGCGCTTTGAATGGAGTTATGCCTATACTCTGATGATAAGATGCATTATAGGCATACTCCACCAAAGGTATATACTGAATCCAACTACAGTTTTCTCTACTACAGTAAGCCCTTAGAATATCTTCAATGACTTGATTTACCCGCTCAGTTTGCCCATCAGTTTGAGGATGATAAGCAGTAATGAAGCAAAGCTAGGTTCCTATGGCTTGGAATAGTGATCTCCAAAATTTTGAGGTAAATTTGGCATCACGATCGCTCACAATTTGCTTTGGTAGCCCATATAACTTGAATATTTCTTTGACAAAAAGTCGGGCTATGTTAGAAGATTTGAAAATCTTTTTGACTGGGATTAGGTGTGCTACCTTGGTAAGAAGATCCACTATGACCATAATAGAGTCATAGTCTCCTTGGACTATGGGAAGACCTGGAACAAAGTCCATACTGATGCATTCCCACTTCATCTGAGGAATATCCACCCAAGGGTTGAAGCTTACTACTAGCAGCAGGCATCTTCACTCTTTCAGCTTTAATCCTTTCACACTCTAGGCAGCTCTTAACGTAGCAAAGAATGTCCCCTTTCAATCCCTTCCAATGATAGTTTCGTCTTGTAAGGCATTAAGAGTTTTTGCATAGCCGGGATGACCTGCAGTTGGACTATCATGTGCTTCATCGAAGATAGTCTTCTTCAGATCATGATCCTTAGGGATGCATAACTTATGCCTGAAGTAAACACAGTCACCACTAACCAATGTTGAGATATCGAGCTCTAGTGAGGCGGTGGACACTGATGACCCGCCTGGGGGATAGGCCCTGCACTTACACCACTGGCATGGTTGGTGAGATCTTGGGTGATATGCGGCCAGTGGGATGACAGGCTGTGTGACAGCCACTCTAGAGACTGGCATAGTTATAGCGCCAGCTCATTTAGTCGGGTTCACATTATAGAGAACCCGTGTATGTATTTGGTTGAGTACCTTTCATATTGTGTGTACTCTTATTCTTGTATATGGTGTGTTGAGTGTTGAGTAGAGAAGAAGAAGATTTTCAGCCTCTCACCTTGTGTGTTCTCTATTAGGGTTTTGTGAGTGTGTGTGTGTGCTTGCAAGAGCTCAAGCTCTCTTCCCCCCTGCATCTTTTCATGGTATCAGAGCCTGGTTCGTGCTAAGGGCTGAGCTGCAAGCAAGAGAACCACAGGAAGCGGTACGAGGGTAAGAGCTTCAACTACTCTTCCCTATTGTGTTGGTGACTACACCCTTGTCGGGAGCTCTACGGGAGGCACCGGCAAACGATCTCCGATTGAGGAGCTTTCTTCGCGGGAGTGAAGCTCTAGGGCAACTATACAGTCCTTTGGACTGCAATTTTTCGGGCCGAAAACGCGTTTCGGGCGCGTCTGGACCTCCGTTTTTCAGAAAGCAAGCGATTTCGAGCACTGCGGGTAAGTCATCGATTCTCTGCAGAACTCTGTTTTAAGAACTGCAGGAAGACAGATTGACTGTGCAGACACTGTGGGTGCTGCAAAGAGGTCTACAGTTACCATTGGGTGTATGTATGTGCATTGAAGTCACTGGTTGTGACATTTGAGAGTACTGCAGTACCGCTGTGCAGAAAATACAGCATTTGTGCAGAAAACCCAGAGTGCAGTTTCTGGTAAAGTTGTGTGTTTGGCAAGATGTCTAATGATGGCATAACACAGATTGTGGCTGAGAAGCTGGACAAGAATAACTTCCATGCTTGGAGGTTCAGGTTGACTAATTTCCTGATGGGAAAAGGCTATTGGGACTACATAGAAGGTGAGCATGAAGAGGCACCGGAGATACCGGATATAAATCCGACTGCTGCAGATGTAAAAGAGTTTAAAGACTGGAACCAAGGAGCCAGGAAGGTTATGTATTGGCTTTCCATTAGTATACAGGACACCATGATTGGGCACATTCAGGATGCCAAGTCCCCCAAGGAGGCGTGGGACACCTTGGTAAAGCTTTATGAAACAAATACCAAGGCTCGTAAGATACAGTTGAAGAATGAACTTCATACTGTGGAGAAAAAGAGCATGTCTGTGAATGACTATGCGCTGAAGATAAAGGGTATTGTGGAATCCCTTGCATCTATTGGTGTGTCAGTAGATGATGATGACAAGGTGGAAGTCTGTCTACGTGGTCTCGGGCCACAATACAAGGCGTTCAAGACGTCCATTCAGACTCGGGAAAACATTCCCAATTTTACAGATTTGGTGTCTATGCTGATTATCGAAGAGAAGAGCTTGGGTGAAGACCAACAGTCTTCACAAAGTAAAAACAGTTCAGAGCAACAGGCCTTCTACACGAGTTCAGGAAGAGGACGAGGTAGAGGAGGCCGTGGACGCGGTCAAGGAGGTGGCCGAACAGGTAATCAGAATTATGGTCAGCAGCAGCAGCAGCAACAACAGTCCCAGAATCAACAACAACAACAACAACACGCAGGTGGAAGAGGAAAATACAGAGGCAGGGGGAGTCAAAGAGGCCGTGGAAATTGGCAAAGGCAATATAATGATGCACGTGAATGCTACTATTGTGGTAAGCCAGGACATGTGCAGTCAGAATGTTATAAGAAGCAGGCTGACATGCAAAATGGGAAAGTGCAGCAAAACAACTATGCATCCTCAAGCAGAAATAATGAGGACAATGAAAGGTTGTTTGTTATGCAGCATGTTGTAAATGCCATGTCTGAAAATGTTGATGCAGCACAAAAAGATAATGTATGGTATGTGGATTCAGGCGCTTCGAACCACATGACAAGTCATGGGGAGTGGTTCAAGGACATGAAGAACCCGGAAAGACCAGGTTTTGTGGAAACAGGGGATGACACTGCTCATCCAATTGCCCACATTGGAGATGTGCCATTATCTATGCAGGATGGCAAAGTGAAGTACCTTGCAGATGTACTTCATGTACCGAACATAACAAAGAATCTGGTTTCAGTTGGCCAGATGATTGAGCAGGGGTTGCAGGTTCGGTTTAACCCTGATGGGTGTTATGTTGAAGATTTCAAAGACAAGTGCAGGTTGGTTGCAAAAGGCAACAGAGTGGGCAGAATGTTTACGTTGGATGTAGACATGCCTGAAATGAGTGCTGCGATGTTTGCAAATGGTTCAGGAGTTGTTGCAGACATAGACATATGGCATAAAAGAATTGGACATGCAAATGTGCAGAGATTGAAGTCTATGCAGACAAAAGGAATTGTGACAGGGCTGCCAAAATTTAAAGTGGAAGGTATGCAGAAAATATGTGAAGCATGCCAATTTGGGAAGCAAACAAAGCATGTGTTTCCACGTAACAGATATGTGAGCAGAAATGCACTAGATGTTGTGCATTCAGATGTATGGGGTCCTACGAAGACCGTGTCTATGGGAGGCTGCAGGTACTATGTCACTTTCATTGATGACCACACAAGGAAAGTGTGGGTATATTTCATGAAGGAGAAGAGTGAGGTTTTCACTCACTTTCAGAATTTCAGGTTTTTGGTTGAAAAGCAAACAGGAAAATATGTCAAGTGCCTAAGGTCAGATGGAGGGGGAGAATACTTCTCCAATGAGTTCTCTGAATTTTTGAAGAAGAATGGAATTCGGAGACAGTATACATGCAGATACACTCCGCAGCAAAATGGAGTTGCTGAGCGGAAAAACAGGCACATTGCTGAGATTGCGCGGGCATTGATGGAAGAGAAAAATATGCCGCATTGCTATTGGGCTGAGGCTGTTTCTACAGCAGTATACATCATGAACAGGACTCCAACTGCAGCCATACATGATGTAACTCCAGAGGAGAGGTTTACTGGCAGAAAACCAGATTTATCTCATCTGAAAGTTTTTGGATGCATTGCATATGTGCATGTGCCAGATGAGCTGAGAACCAAGCTGGATCCGAAAGCTGAAAAATGTGTGTTTATTGGATATTCCCTTGAGCAAAAGGGATACAGGTGTTATAACCCTGCTACACGTGAGTTGAGGGTAAGCAGGGATGTTGTCTTTGATGAGATGAGCAGCTGGTATGCTGCTGAAAAAGAAGCTGTTGGGGCTGATTTGAGTGGAAGTGTGGTTGCACAGAATGCAGGTCAGCAATCACAGTCTTTGAGTGGACCAGGAGAGTCCTCATCTAGTGGGTCTGTTGATAGACCATGGAGTGGCAGGCTGCGTCATAATACCAGCCCTGCAAATGTGATTAGTACATCACGTAAAGGAAAAGAGAAAGTGGTTGAGCCCCTTGGTATGCCTGACATTTCTGCAGGGCATTCTCATGTTGATGGAGAGTCTAGTGGCTCAGATATGAGCCTTGATGAGGAGCTTGGGATCCCAGCTATGAGAACACCTGGTGTAAAGAAGGCTATGGAAGCCATGAATGAAAAGCTGCGAAGATCAGGGAGAGTGAAGAACCCTGTGCAGAGATTTACATATGACGTTATGTGGCACATCACTATGCATATATGGCAAAGGTTGTGCAGGTTGTTGAGCCCACATGCATTGATGAGGCTGTTGGAAATGTGAATTGGGAGAAAGCTATGGATGAGGAGATGGATGCACTATATGGAAATGAAACTTGGGATTTAGTGCAATTGCCTGAAGGCAAGAAAGCCATTGGATGCAAGTGGGTGTACAAAGTTAAACATAACAGTGATGGAAGCATAAACAGGTACAAGGCTAGATTGGTAGCCAAAGGATATGCGCAGACATATGGGATTGATTATGAGGAAACTTTCAGCCCAGTTGCCAAGATGGCAACGGTGAGAGTTGTGATAGCAGTGGCTGCGTCAAAGCAATGGTCTTTACATCAGATGGATGTAAAGAATGCATTCTTGCATGGGGATTTGCAAGAAGAGGTGTATATGTTGCAGCCACCTGGTTATGAGGATGTGGGTCACCCCGAGCATGTTTGCAGGTTGAAGAAAGCCTTGTATGGCTTAAAGCAAGCACCAAGAGCATGGTCTGACAAGATTTCTGAATATCTTGTCACTATTGGCTTTCATGTAGCCAATGCAGATTTCTCATTGTATGTGAGACATGGTGATAGAGGAGTTGTGCTTGTTGTCATCTATGTAGATGACTTGATCATTACGGGGGACCATGATGCAGAGATCTTTGATGTAAAGATCTTGCTTAGACAGAAGTTCGAGATGAAGGATCTGGGGGAGCTCAGATATTTCTTGGGCATTGAGGTGATTAGGTCACCACATGGTATTGGATTACTGCAGAGACAGTATGGCTTGGACATGTTGTCCAAGTATGGTATGACAGGCTGTAAGCCTATTTCTGTGCCATTGGATCAGAATGGCAAGTTGAGTGCAGATTCAGGAGAGATCTTGGAGGATCCTACTATGTACAGATGCATAGTAGGAAGTTTGATCTACATGACGATCACTAGACCAGATTTGAGCTATGCTGTTGGGTTGGTGAGTCAGTTTATGCAGGTTCCACGGAAACCGCATTTGGATGCAGTGAGACGCATACTGAGGTATGTGAGGTCTACTCTGCATTGTGGACTATTCTATGAGACTGGGACAGAGATATGTGTACATGGGTACACGGATGCTGATTGGGCTGGTAGTATCTCAGATAGAAGATCTACCAGTGGATTCATGTTTTCTTTGGGGAGTGCTGCTGTGACTTGGAGCAGCAAGAAGCAGCCTACGGTTGCTCTCTCGAGTACAGAGGCCGAGTACAGAGGAGCTGCTATGGCAGCATGTGAGGTAGCTTGGTTGAGAAAGCTACTTGCAGATTTGGGTCTATCAGTGGATAGACAAGTTGTCATTTTCTGTGACAACATTAGCAGTATACAGTTGGCCAGGAACCCAGTCTTTCATGCTCGTACGAAGCACATAGAGGTCCACTACCACTTCGTCAGAGAGAAGGTCTTGGCAGGAGACCTTGACCTTGTTTATGTCAGCACAGAGGATCAGGTAGCTGACATCTTCACCAAAGCATTGGGTACAGAGAAGCTCCGCAGATTCAGGGCTTCGCTTGGTGTACATGAGATGGAGTTGAGCTCGAGGGGGAGTGTTGAGATATCGAGCTCTAGTGAGGCGGTGGACACTGATGACCCGCCTGGGGGATAGGCCCTGCACTTACACCACTGGCATGGTTGGTGAGATCTTGGGTGATATGCGGCCAGTGGGATGACAGGCTGTGTGACAGCCACTCTAGAGACTGGCATAGTTATAGCGCCAGCTCATTTAGTCGGGTTCACATTATAGAGAACCCGTGTATGTATTTGGTTGAGTACCTTTCATATTGTGTGTACTCTTATTCTTGTATATGGTGTGTTGAGTGTTGAGTAGAGAAGAAGAAGATTTTCAGCCTCTCACCTTGTGTGTTCTCTATTAGGGTTTTGTGAGTGTGTGTGTGTGCTTGCAAGAGCTCAAGCTCTCTTCCCCCCTGCATCTTTTCAACCAAGTATCCTTGGTCTAGTGTTTTGACATCCTTGTTCTGAACAAGCTTGCAAAGTTTCTAGTACTCCTCATCATCAAAGGATCCAAGCTCCTTCACTTTAGCTAGAATTGGATTATCTGGCATTGATACGACACCATAGAGAAAAGTTTTGTGGCTAAGTGCATCAGCCCACTACATTCTCCTTCCCCCCTGGGCGATATTTGATGTTAAATTCAAACTCATGAAGTACTTCGATCCATCTTCGTTGTCACATGTTGAGGTTCTCCTGGGAAAAAATCCACTTCAAACTCTTGCGACCTAGGAGATAATGTCTCCAGAGCTTAAGTGCATGAATGACAACCAAAAGCTCTAAATCATGGGTAGTGTAGTTAAGCTCATATGATCAGAGCTTTCGAGATGTGTATGCCACAGGTCGATCTTCTTGATTTAGCACTCCAACAAGTGCAAGTATGCTAGCATCGGTGTGACAACTTCAAACAGCTTGGTGAAATTTGGAAGTTTGAGCAGTGGTTCAGATGCGATTATAGCGTTGAGCTGTTTAAAGCTTACCTGGTGCTCGGGCAACCATGTAATCTTACTCTCATTCTTCAGAAGATTTGTCAAGGGAGAATAATCCTTAATGAAGACTCAATACCGTCTAGTTATCCCCAAAAAACCACGTATCTCTTTTACTGGACTTGGTACTGGACATTCTAATATATCCTTGACTTTAGCATGATCCACCATGATTCCATCTTGGGTGACAATTATATCCAAGTATTTGATCTGTGGAGTGAAAAATGTGCACTTGCTTCTTTTTGTGTATAGCATGTGTTGTCGCAAAATTTCCTGCACTTTGCGCACATGAAGGGCATGTTCTTCTACTGATTTTGAGTAGATGAGAATATCGTCAAAGAAAACAAGAGAAAAATCATTTAAATATGGTCCGAAGATGTCTTGCATAAGACGATTAAAACTGGCCGAGGCATTAGTCAATCCAAATGACATAACTATAAACTCATAATGCCCGTACTGCGTACTAAAAGTAGTCTTCGAGATGTCAACTCTGATTTGATAGTATCCGGATCTAAGATCCAACTTGGTAAAAATCTTAGCACCATGGAGTCGATGTAGGAGTTCATTGATGCAAGGAATAGGGTACTTGTTCTTCACTGTGACTAGATTTAGACCTCTGTAATCTATGCACAGATGAAGTGTACCATCCTTCTTTTGGAAAAGCACAGGTGCTCCCCAAGGTGAATTACTCGGTTTGATGAATCCTTGTTATAGGAGTTGTCATAGTTGTTTCTTCAGCTCAATAGCTTCAGGAAGTGACATCTTATATGGTCATCTGGAAACTGGCGTGACTCGAAACTGGCAAACTTGCTTGGATAATTTCAATTTCATAATCAGTCAATTCCTCAAGAAATATATCCTTGAATTCACTCAACCACTCAGGATCTCCACTTGGTTTGGGATCCTCCACTTTATTAAGTTTGACCACATATATTTGTAATCCCTTCCTAACTCCTCTAAGCAAGTTGCTAGCCTTGACTAGATGTGCTTCAGGTTTCCCACTCTTCCCTTGAACAAAGACTTCATTCCCAAACTTGTCTATAAAAGTTACACTCCCTTCTCTGCAATGTATACACGCATGGTTAGCTATAAGCCAACTATCCATTCCAAGTATTCCATCGAAAATACTTAAGTCTAGGGTTCTGAATGAAGCTGAGGTAGAGTATCCTCCTAACTCAAACTTTAGTTCATCTACCAACAAATGACACGATGATAGAACTTCCTTCCCGTTACCTAATTCTACTCTCACTCTCTTAGCCGGTTTTTGATTTAGGTGCAACTTCCTTAGGAATTTTGGTGATAAAAAAGAATGTGTACTACCACAATCTATCAGAAGTTGGAAAGACTCACCCCCCTAATTTTTCGGTGCCCGGATTATAGCCTATTGTCGTTCAGCTCTAGGGTTATCAATTGCGATGAAGACGTCCTCTATTTTCATTCCTTTCACCTTGATTTCCTCTTCCCCCACATCCTCTTTGAGCTTGGGGTGCTTGAGCCCTGTTGAGTCTGGAACACTCCCTCCAATAGTGACCCATTTCTCCACACCAAAGCATGCTTCTAGGTTTGGCCTAGCCTCATTTGCTACATAAACGCGAGGCCTATAAGGTGTTGGAGGAGGGTATGCTTGATGTCATTTTGGGTTGGGACCTTGAAAACCCGGGACATAGCGTCTCTTTGCGCAGGAATGACCGGCGGGCGGACTCTTAGAAAGTGGCTTGGCACGCTCCAAGGCATCCTAGATTGAGGTTGGCTTCATTGCTTGCAAAGTGGGTCCCAGAGGTTCATTAAGGGATTCACAGAACCTTGCCACCTGTTGTACATTTGTTAAGATAGGTGCATACCTCGGAAGAGTGACAAACTTTGAGTAGAACTCTTCTAAGGTAAGAGTTCCGTCCGAAGTGCAAAAAATTCATTCATTTTTATTGTTTCATGAGCCGGTGGTAAGTATCTTCCTTTAACTGCTTGCTTAACATTATCCCAAGTTTGAGAGCCTTTCGATACCCCTTGATCTTTGCACCACTACTTCCACGAGAGTTTAGCATCTCCGATCAGACGGAACCTTGCTAACATAGACTCGTTTGCAGGTGTGGTTCTAACAGCTGTCAGTCTCATGGCCTCTACCCAAACTTCTCCATCTTGTTCCACTTTGAAACCTTATTCGTTAAATGAGGGTGGTTGGGCTTGCTTTAGTAAAAGCTTTTTCTCCTGAACCTCATTGTAAACACCGAGTAACATTCGTATTCATTGGTACCTATACACAATACCAATGTTTTTATTACTCTTTTTTTTTAGTTTTTCTTTTTAAAGTTTTTGTTAACTTAATACAAAATTGCGCAGAGTATAAAAAAGCCCACTTTATTTATATACATCATCATGTAAAGTGTTTATATAAAGTAGTTTCCCAAGGCATCCCTGGAAAACCTCAAGGGACCTGAGATTCTTAAAGTGGGGTGCTTCGTTTTGATTTTCTAACAACCATAACTTTTCGGGTGGAGGAGGTAAACCAGGAATAGACTCTCACGACGAATACCTTGTCTCCTTCCTTGAAAATTCACTCCGTCCTTTTTATATCTGCAAACTCTTTTTGACGCTTCCTTGAAAATTCACTCTGTCCTTTTTATATCTGCAAACTCTTTTTGGGACGATCCTGGGCTGCTTTAATGTTGCTCTGCGTGGCGAACAGCTTGAAATTGTTCATCCATCACTACGAGCATTTCCTTTGAGGCCTCTACCCAGATAGTAGGATCAGAAAAATTCAAAGGAGATAAACAATCCTGACCATAGAGTGCTTTGAATGGAGTTATGCCTATACTCTAATGATAAGATGCATTATAGGCATACTCCACCAAAGGTATATACTGAATCCAACTACAGTTTTCTCTACTACAATAAGCCCTTAGAATATCTTCAATGACTTGATTTACTCGCTTAGTTTGCCCATCAATTTGAGGGTAATAAGCAGTACTGAAGCAAAGCTAGGTTCCTATGGCTTGGAATAGTGATCTCCAAAATTTTGAGGTAAATTTGGCATCACGATCGCTCACAATTTGCTTTGGTAGCCCATATAACTTGAATATTTCTTTGACAAAAAGTCGGGCTATGTTAGAAGATTTGAAAATCTTTTTGACTGGGATTAGGTGTGCTACCTTGGTAAGAAGATCCACTATGACCATAATAGAGTCATAGTCTCCTTGGACTATGGGAAGACCTGGAACAAAGTTCATACTGATGCATTCCCACTTCATCTGAGGAATATCCACCCAAGGGTTGAAGCTTACTACTAGCAGCAGGCATCTTCACTCTTGCAGCTTTAATCCTTTCACACTCTAGGCAGCTCTTAACGTAGTAAAGAATGTCCCCTTTCAATCCCTTCCAATGATAGTTTCGTCTTGTAAGGCATTAAGAGTTTTTGCATAGTCGGGATGGACTATCATGTGCTTCATGGAAGATAGTCTTCTTCAGATCATGATCCTTAGGGATGCATAACTTATGCCTGAAGTAAACAGAGTCACCACTAACCAAGTATCCTTGGTCTAGTGTCTTGACATCCTTGTTCTGAACAAGCTTGCAAAGTTTCTAGTACTCCTCATCATCAAAGGATCCAAGCTCCTTCACTTTAGCTAGAATTGGATTATCTGGCATTGATACGACACCACAGAGAAAAGTTTTGTGGCTAAGTGCATCAGCCCACTACATTCTCCTTCCCCCCTGGGCGATATTTGATGTCAAAGTCAAACTCATGAAGTACTTCGATCCATCTTCGTTGTCACATGTTGAGGTTCTCCCTGGGAAAAAATCCACTTCAAACTCTTGCGACCTAGGAGATAATGTCTCCAGAGCTTAAGTGCATGAATGACAACCAAAAGCTCTAAATCATGGGTAGTGTAGTTAAGCTCATATGATCAGAGCTTTCGAGATGTGTATGCCACAGGTCGATCTTCTTGATTTAGCACTCCAACAAGTGCAAGTATGCTAGCATCGGTGTGACAACTTCAAACAGCTTGGTGAAATTTGGAAGTTTGAGCAGTGGTTCAGATGCGATTATAGCGTTGAGCTGTTTAAAGCTTACCTGGTGCTCGAGCAACCATGTAATCTTGCTCTCATTCTTCAGAAGATTTGTCAAGGGAGAATAATCCTTAATGAAGACTCAATACCGTCTAGTTATCCCCAAAAAACCACGTATCTCTTTTACTGGACTTGGTACTGGACATTCTAATATATCCTTGACTTTAGCATGATCTACCATGATTCCATCTTGGGTGACAATTATATCCAAGTATTTGATCTGTGGAGTGAAAAATGTGCACTGGCTTCTTTTTGTGTATAGCTTGGTACTGGACATTCTAATATATCCTTGACTTTAGCATGATCTACCATGATTCCATCTTGGGTGACAATTATATCCAAGTATTTGATCTCTTTTACTGGACTTGGTACTGGACATTCTAATATATCCGTGACTTTAGCATGATCTACCTGATTCCATCTTGGGTGACAATTATATCCAAGTATTTGATCTGTGGAGTGAAAAATGTGCACTTGCTTCTTTTTGTGTATAGCTTGTGTTGTCGCAAAATTTCCTGCACTTTGCGCACATGTAGGGCATGTTCTTCTACTGATTTTGAGTAGACGAGAATATCGTCAAAGAAAACAAGAGAAAAATCATTTAAATATGGTCCGAAGATGTCTTGCATAAGACGATTAAAACTGGCCGAGGCATTAGTCAATCCAAATGACATAACTATAAACTCATAATGCCCGTACTGCGTACTAAAAGTAGTCTTCGAGATGTCTTGCTCTTTAACTCTGATTTGATAGTATCCGGATCTAAGATCCAACTTGGTAAAAATCTTAGCACCATGGAGTCGATCTAGGAGTTCGTTGATGCAAGGAATAGGGTACTTGTTCTTCACTGTGACTAGATTTAGACCTCTGTAATCTATGCACAGATGAAGTGTACCATCCTTCTTCTTTTGGAAAAGCACAGGTGCTCCCCAAGGTGAATTACTCGGTTTGATGAATCCTTGTTATAGGAGTTGTCATAGTTGTTTCTTCAGCTCAATAGCTTCAGGAAGTGACATCTTATATGGTCATCTGGAAACTGGCGCGACTGGAAACTGGCAAACTTGCTTGGATAATTTCAATTTCATAATCTACCTCCCGTGAAGGTGGTAACTCAGTCAATTCCTCAAGAAATATATCCCTGAATTCACTCAACCACTCAACTCCTCTAAGCAAGTTGCTAGCCTTGACTAGATGTGCTTTAGGTTTCCCACTCTTCCCTTGAACAAAGACTTCATTCCCAAACTTGTCTATAAAAGTTACACTCCCTTCTCTGCAATGTATACTCGCATGGTTAGCTATAAGCCAACAATCCATCCCAAGTATTCCATCGAAAATACTTAAGTGTAGGGTTCTGAATGAAGCTGAGGTAGAGTATCCTCCTAACTCAAACTTTAGATCATCTACCAACAAATGACACGATGATAGAACTTCCTTCCCGTTACCTAATTCTACCCTCATTCTCCTAGCCGGTTTTTGATTTAGGTGCAACTTCCTTAGGAATTTTGGTGATAAAAAAGAATGTGTACTACCACAATCTATCAGAAGCTGGAAAGACTCACCCCCCTAAGTTTCCGGTGCCCGGATTATAGCCTATTGTCGTTCAGCTCCAAGGTTATCAATTGCGATGAAGACGTCCTCTAATTTCATTCCTTTCACCTTGATTTCCTCTTCCCCCACATCCTCTTTGAGCTTGTTGGGGTGCTTGAGCCCTGTTGAGTCTGGAACACTCCCTCCAATAGTGACCCATTTCTCCACATCCAAAGCATGCTTGTAGGTTTGGCCTAGCCTCATTTGCTACATAAACGCGAGGCCTATAAGGTGTTGGATGAGGGTATGCTTGATGTCATTTTGGGTTGGGACCTTGAAAACCCGGGACATAGCGTCTCTTTGCGCAGGAATGACCGGTGGACTCTTAGAAAGTGGCTTGGCACGCTCCAAGGCATCCTAGATTGAGGTTGGCTTCATTGCTTGCAAAGTGGGTTCATTGCTTGCAAAGTGGGTCCCAGAGGTTCATTAAGGGATTCACAGAACCTTGCCACCTGTTGTACATTTGTTAAGATAGGTGCATACCTCGGAAGAGTGACAAACTTTGAGTAGAACTCTTCTAAGGTAAGAGTTCCCTCCGAAGTGCAAAAAATTCATTCATTTTTATTGCTTCATGAGCCGGTGGTAAGTATCTTCCTTTAACTGCTTGCTTAACATTATCCCAAGTTTGAGAGCCTTTTGATATCCCTTGATCTTTGCACCACTACTTCCACCAGAGTTTAGCATCTCCGGTCAGACGGAACCTTGCTAAGATAGACTGGTTTGCAGGTGTGGTTCTAACAGGTGTCAGTCTCATGGCCTCTACCCAAACTTCTGCATCTTGTTCCGCTTTGAAACCTTATTCGTTAAATGAGGGTGGTTGGGCTTGCTTTAGTAAAAGCTTTTTCTCCTGAACCTCATTGTAAACACCGTCAAGGAGTAACATTCGTATTCATTGGTACCTATACACAATACCAATGTCTTTATTACTCTTTTTTTTTTAGTTTTTCTTTTTAAAGTTTTTGTTAACTTAATACAAAATTGCGCAGAGTATAAAAAAGCCTACTTTATTTATAAACATCATCATGTAAAGTGTTTATATAAAGTAGTTTCCCAAGGCATCCCTGGAAAACCTCAAGGGACCTGAGATTCTTAAAGTGGGGTGCTTCGTTTTGATTTTCTAACAACCAAAACTTCTCGGGTCACAGGAGGTAAACCAGGAATAGACTCTCACAATGAATACCTTGTCTCCTTCCTTGAAAATTCACTCCGTCCTTTTTATATCTGCAAACTCTTTTTGACACTTCCTTGAAAATTCACTCTGTCCTTTTTATATCGGCAAACTCTTTTTGGGACGATCCTGGGCTGCTTTAATGTTGCTCTGCGTGGCGAACAGCTTGAAATTGTTCATCCATCACTACGAGCATTTCCTTTGAGGCCTCTACCCAGATAGTAGGATCAGAAAAATTCAAAGGAGATAAACAATCCTGACCATAGAGTGCTTTGAATGGAGTTATGCCTATACTCTGATGATAAGATGCATTATAGGCATACTCCACCAAAGGTATATACTGAATCCAACTACAGTTTTCTCTACTACAGTAAGCCCTTAGAATATCTTCAATGACTTGATTTACTCGCTCAGTTTGCCCATCAATTTGAGGGTAATAAGCAGTACTGAAGCAAAGCTAGGTTCCTATGGCTTGGAATAGTGATCTCCAAAATTTTGAGGTAAATTTGGCATCACGATCGCTCACAATTTGCTTTGGTAGCCCATATAACTTGAATATTTCTTTGACAAAAAGTCGGGCTATGTTAGAAGATTTGAAAATCTTTTTGACTGGGATTAGGTGTGCTACCTTGGTAAGAAGATCCACTATGACCATAATCGAGTCATAGTCTCCTTGGACTATGGGAAGACCTGGAACAAAGTCCATACTGATGCATTCCCACTTCATCTGAGGAATATCCACCCAAGGGTTGAAGCTTACTACTAGCAGCAGGCATCTTCACTCTTTCAGCTTTAATCCTTTCACACTCTAGGTAGCTGTTAACGTAGCAAAGAATGTCCCCTTTCAATCCCTTCCAATGATAGTTTCGTCTTGTAAGGCATTAAGAGTTTTTGCATAGCCGGGATGACCTGCAGTTGGACTATCATGTGCTTCATGGAAGATAGTCTTCTTCAAATCATGATCCTTTGGGATGCATAACTTATGCCTGAAGTAAACACAGTCACCACTAACCAAGTATCCTTGGTCTAGTGTCTTGACATCCTTGTTCTGAACAAGCTTGCAAAGTTTCTAGTACTTCTCATCAAAGGATCCAAGCTCCTTCACTTTAGCTAGAATTGGATTATCTGGCATTGATACGACACCATAGAGAAAAGTTTTGTGGCTAAGTGCATCAGCCCACTACATTCTCCTTCCCTGGGCGATATTTGATGTCAAATTCAAACTCATGAAGTACTTCGATCCATCTTTGTTGTCACATGTTGAGGTTCTCCCTGGGAAAAAATCCACTTCAAACTCTTGCGACCTAGGAGATAATGTCTCCAGAGCTTAAGTGCATGAATGACAACCAAAAGCTCTAAATCATGGGTAGTGTAGTTAAGCTCATATGATCAGAGCTTTCGAGATGTGTATGCCACAGGTCGATCTTCTTGATTTAGCACTCCAACAAGTGCAAGTATGCTAGCATCGGTGTGACAACTTCAAACAGCTTGGTGAAATTTGGAAGTTTGAGCACTGGTTCAGATGCGATTATAGTAGCGTTGAGCTGTTTAAAGCTTACCTGGTGCTCGGGCAACCATGTAATCTTGCTCTCATTCTTCAGAAGATTCGTCAAGGGAGAATAATCCTTAATGAAGACTCAATACCGTCTAGTTATCCCCAAAAAACCACGTATCTCTTTTACTGAACTTGGTACTGGACATTCTAATATATCCTTGACTTTAGCATGATCTATCGTGATTCCATCTTGGGTGACAATTATATCCAAGTATTCGATCTGTGGAGTGAAAAATGTGCACTTGCTTCTTTTTGTGTATAGCTTGTGTTGTCGCAAAATTTCCTGCACTTTGCGCACCTGAAGGGCATGTTCTTCTACTGATTTTGAATAGACGAGAAGATCGTCAAAGAAAACAAGAGAAAAATCATTTAAATATGGTCCAAAGATGTCTTGCATAAGACGATTAAAACTGGCCGAGGCATTAGTCAATCCAAATGACATAACTATAAACTCATAATGCCCGTACTGCGTACTAAAAGTAGTCTTCGAGATGTCTTGCTCTTTAACTCTGATTTGATAGTATCCGGATCTAAGATCCAACTTATGGAGTCGATCTAGGAGTTCGTTGATGCAAGGAATAGGGTACTTGTTCTTCACTGTGACTAGATTTAGACCTCTGTAATCTATGTGCACAGATGAAGTGTACCATCCTTCTTCTTTTGGAAAAGCTGTAATCTATGCACAGATGAAGTGTACCATCCTTCTTCTTTTGGAAAAGCACAGGTGCTCCCCAAGGAGAATTACTTGGTTTGATGAATCCTTGTTATAGGAGTTGTCATAGTTGTTTCTTCATCTCAATAGCTTCAGGAAGTGACATCTTATATGGTCATCTGGAAACTGGCGCGACTGGAAACTGGCAAACTTGCTTGGATAATTTCAATTTCATCATCTACCTCCCGTGAAGGTGGTAACTCAGTCAATTCCTCAAGAAATATATCCCTGAATTCACTCAACCACTAAGGATCTCCACTTGGTTTGGGATCCTCCACTTTATTAAGTTTGACCACATATATTTGTAATCCCTTCCTAACTCCTCTAAGCAAGTTGCTAGCCTTGACTAGATGGGCTTTAGGTTTCCCACTCTTCCCTTGAACAAAGACTTCATTCCCAAACTTGTCTATAAAAGTTACACTCCCTTCTCTGCAATGTATACACGCATGGTTAGCTGTAAGCCAACAATCCATTCCAAGTATTCCATCAAAAATACTTAAGTGTAGGGTTCTGAATGAAGCTGAGGTAGAGTATCCTCCTAACTCAAACTTTAGATCATCTACCAACAAATGACACGATGATAGAACTTCCTTCCCGTTACCTAATTCTACCCTCATTCTCTTAGCCGGTTTTTGATTTAGGTGCAACTTCCTTAGGAATTTTGGTGATAAAAAAGAATGTGTACTACCACAATCTATCAGAAGTTGGAAAGACTCACCCCCCTAAGTTTTCGGTGCCCGGATTATAGCCTATTGTCGTTCAGCTCCAGGGTTATCAATTGCGATGAAGACGTCCTCTATTTTCATTCCTTTCACCTTGATTTCCTCTTCCCCCACATCCTCTTTGAGCTTGGGGTGCTTGAGCCCTGTTGAGTCTGGAACACTCCCTCCAATAGTGACCCATTTCTCCACGTCTAGGTTTGGCCTAGCCTCATTTGCTACATAAACGCGAGGGCTATAAGGTGTTGGAGGAGGGTATGCTTGATGTTTGGCCTAGCCTCATTTGCTACATAAACGCGAGGCCTATAAGGTGTTGGAGGAGGGTATGCTTGATGTTTTTTTGGGGTGGGACCTTGAAAACCCGAGACATAGCGTCTCTTTGCGCAAGAATGACCGGTGGACTCTTAGAAAGTGGCTTGGCACGCTCCGAGGCATCCTAGATTGAGGTTGGCTTCATTGCTTGCAAAGTGGGTCCCAGAGGTTCATTAAGGGATTCACAAAACCTTGCCACCTGTTGTACATTTGTTAAGATAGGTGCATACAAAAAATTCATTCATTTTTATTGCTTCATGAGCCGGTGGTGGTAAGTATCTTCCTTTAACTGCTTGCTTAACATTATCCCAAGTTTGAGAGCCTTTCGATACCCCTTTATCTTTGCACCACTACTTCCACCAGAGTTTAGCATCTCCGGTCAGACGGAACCTTGCTAACATAGACTGGTTTGCAAGTTTGGTTCTAACAGCAGCTGTCAGTCTCATGGCCTGTTAGATATCCGTAACGCTGCTATACGGGCGTTAGCACGAGAGGGGACGGTGGCCTCTGGCTCACCACCCAGCCATAGAGGAAGAATGAGGATTGCCCCTCATCCCCCAGGCTATATAGTGTGTGGCCTGCCGTCCACACTAGCCTGGCCGCCCATGACTCCGCATGGGCGTCCTCTCCCACTGAACCCCGGGATATGGCCATCCGGTCTGCCGTCGGTCCACAGGCATTACAGCCTACGTGACATTACCCCCCCCTTAAGAAGAGTTTTTGTCCTCAAAAACAAACTGGGGAAACCTTTTGGAAATTGCACTACCGCGTTCCCAGGTAGCTACCTCCTCATCCCTATCTGTCCATTTAACAAGTACCTCCTGGTACACTTTATGTCGGGTCTGTCTATCACGATACTGTAGAATCTTTTCAGGTTCATGTGGTATCTTTGGTGGTTCTATCAAGTCCACTAAAATCTCTGGAGAAACTGCGTTCTCTAACCCGTGAACCGATTTCTTCAGTTTACTGACATGGAAGACAGGATGGACTTGAGAACTCTCCGGTAACTCAAGTTTATATGCTACGTCCCCAATCTTCTTACGGATTTTAAAAGGACCACAATATCTCGGAGAAAGTTTATCACACTTTCCCGTTTTCATGGTTTCTGACTGCGCAGGAACCTTGAGGAATACAAAGTCACCTTCTGCAAAGGTCACCTTTCTTCGTCCTTTATCAGCATAAGTTTTAGCGCGATCCTGAGCGCTACGAATGCTCTCACGTGCGGCTCTGAGCATATCATTCATATCTTCAAGGAAATCCTTGACACAGATTGAATCTTCTCCTTTTCTAGGCCTACAGCCATCGGAGATCTCGGCTGGAATCCATACATTAACATGAATGGTGTAAATCCAGTTGTTGCTGAGTGTTTGGAGCTGTTATTATAGGCAAACTCCAGTAAGGGTAAGTACTCTTCCCAATTAGATTGCTTCTTACTAACATAAGAACGCAACATATCCTCTAGAATTTGGTTAACTCTTTCAGTTTGACCATCAGACTCCGGATGATCTGCCGTACTCATACTCAGAGTAGTATCTAGCTTTTTGAAGACTTCCCTCCAAAAATGACTGTTGAACTTTCTATCTCTATCCGACACTATATCTGCGGGCAGGCCATATAGCTTGTAGAGATGTTCAATAAAGAGTTTTGCCAACTCTGGCGTTTTAACAGTTTTCTTCGTGGCAATAAACTTTGCCATTTTAGTTAACCTGTCCACTACCACCCACACCGAGTCATTCCCTCGACTCGTCTTGGGTAAACCAGTAATGAAATCCATGGAAATGCTTTCCCATTTCCCTTGAGGAATCTCCAGCAGATGGAGTAGTCCTCCAACCTTAAGTGGTTCATGTTTATTGACCTGGCACTTATTGCATTTGAGCACATAAGTCTGGACGTCCTTAAACAAACTAGGCCAATAAAACTATCTTTTTACTAGTGCATAAGTCTTCTGAATCCCGGGATGACCCGCACTTGGACTATCATGACTTTCTTTAAGAATTTGGGCTCGAAAGTCACCAATAGTTGGTACACATATTCTACCCTTGTAGAGTAAGTAACCGTCGTCAATGGAGTAATTAGCATATTTCTCCCCCCGACGAAGTTTATCACTCCCCTTTGAAGCCGTGGCAGTCAAAGGTGATGAAGGGCCTACGTCAGAACTCTCCGGTTCCAAACTATACCCAGAAGACACGACTAGTCTCTCCGGACTAACTCTCGCTTCCCTTCCCGTTGCACCTTCGGCCAGTCTCTCCGGACTAGCAATACGTGCCAACGAGGGAGGTGGTCGCGTCTGTGAAGAAGTGCGTACACGTACAGCGCACCAGACCTCTGTAAAAGATGGATCATGCTCACATAAACCACGTAGGGACTCCAAGAAATCATTCTTGAAGACTGTGAAACTAAGTTCATTAATTTGTGGCATGCGACTAAGTGCATCTGCCACCACGTTATACTTACCTTTCTGGTAACATATCTCAAGGTCAAACTCCTGTAGAATCTCCGCCCACCGAGCTTTTCTACCCTTCAGTTCATTTTGACTTGAAAGCCATTTCACACTTTCATGGTCCGTCCGGACCTCAAAAGTGGCACCATATAAATAGTGTCTCCACTTTTTTAGTGCATGAATTATCGCTAGTAACTCTCGCTCGTAAGCCGAGTAGTTACGCTGCGCACGATCTAACTTTTTACTTTCAAATGCAATTGGGCGTCCCCTTTGCATTAGTACGGCCCCAATGGCCTCATTACTAGCGTCTGTTTCCAAAACAAACGGCTCATTTGGATCGACAATTGTCAAAACAGGTGCAGCTGCTCTACGGTCACCTTGAGCTTGTCAAAGCTCGTCTGTTGGGCGTCTCCCCCAACTAATGTTTTTTGTTTTTTGACCGTAACTAGTCAGTCTCAACGGGACTGCGATCTTCGCGTAGTCCTTTACATACTATCGGTAGAACCCCGACATGCCAAGAAAAATCTGCAGTTCCTCGAGATTCTTCGGCGCTGGCCATTTAAGAATAGCCTCTACTTTTTCTGGCTCCATCCGCGTACCATCGGCGGATATAATATGGCCAAGGTAGTGAATTTCTGTTTCAAAAAATTCACATTTGCTTTTCTTCGCAAATAATTTGTGCTCTCGAACAACTTGAACACTAGACGCAAATGCTCTATGTGTTCTTTCTGTGTCTTACTGTACACAAGAATATCATCTAGGAAAACTACTACGAATTTTCCCAGATATGGACGTAAAATACTGTCCATCAACGTCATAAACGTCGCTGGAGCATTGGTTAGCCCAAATGGCATAACCAAAAACTCAAAATGCCCGAAACGGGTCCTAAATGCTGTCTTCGCAACATCTTCTGCTTTTATTCTAACCTGATGATACCCAGATCTCAAGTCTATTTTTGTGAAGTATCTCGATCCATAGAGTTGATGAAACAACTCATCCATGCGTGGCATCGGATACTTGTTCTTAATCGTTATCTGATTAAGAGCCCTATAGTCTATGCACATCCGCATAGATCCGTCTTTCTTCTTTACCAGAAGAATAGGCGATGCCCACGGACTTGAACTAGGCCGAATAAAGCCTTTGTTCAAATATTCCGTTAATTGTTTTTCCACCTCCTGTGCCTCGGAGTGGCTTAATCTATAAGCAGGTTTGCTTATAGGTTTTGATCCTAGCATAACTTCGATGCCATGGTCTACTTCCCTAGATGGTGGTAAACCATTTGGTAAATCATCAGGAAAAACATCCTGAAATTCCTCTACTAAATTCGTTAAAGTATCTACGTACTTTTTCTTTAATGTCTCATTCACCTTGGATTTTTTCTTGTTTGAATCACATGCATGCCAAACAAGGTTTTCAAACAGTGTGTCTCGTCCAAGGTTATTTTGTTTTTCTTGTTTGTCTACGCAAACATCATTTATCGTTTCATCTACGGAAACAGAATTCAAAAGAGGGTAACAAGCATATACCTCTGCTATCTGGTCTCTGCGGACCGCTGTACACAACTCCATGGAGGAAATAAGTGGTGTGGCAGGGACAGTACGGTCGCCCTGCAGGGTGATGACTCTACCTCCATGCTCAAAACATAGCGTGTTATGTAAGTAATTCCGAGCTAGACTAGGGCCCCTGCCATACAGCCACTCCCTGCCTAGATATACGTCTGCTCTGGCTAAGTGCATGACCTGAAAGTCAAGCGGAGCCTTGTAGTCCTGCATAGATAATGGGACCCCCAATACTACGGTATTCCATACCGTTTTGTCATATCCATTGGCTAGGCCAACAGTATACTCATGATCACTCCGGGTCTCAGTCAATCCCAATTTCTTGACTAACGAGTAGTTCAAGAAGTTGTGACTAGCTCCATCATCAATAAAAACTGTGGCTCTACGGCCACCTATGGTGCCATACATGCACACCATGTCATGCGGACCTACAGTAGGCTGCCACATCGCTGGTGTCACTGAACAAGCGTGATGCTCATCACAATGACACACTGTCACCTCTCTGAACTCAGCGGAACTGAGAGGGAGTCTCTGCACTGTATGCAACTGCCTAGAAGATTTACCATCTTTTTTGGGCTCGTTGCCACTCGTGCTGGCTTTAGGCTTTGGACACTCAGCCTTCGTGTGTCCTACTTCATTGCAATTAAAGCAGCGATTTTCCTTTCGCGCTTTAATATATTGCTCTTTCTTTTGGTTTTCGGTGTCTCTTTTTTTTCTGGATGGTCGCGGTTTTTTAGACCAATGACCACCCTGTCCTTCTTGGTCTGTCCTATCCCCTTGTTTGTCACTGCGAAACCCTTTTCTTTTGAGGCCTGACCTCCTCTTTTCACTACCCTCGGCCCTGCTAGAACCACCACGCGCACTACGGCGCTTGATGTCATCGAATATCTGTGCATATTGAATTGCCTCTACTAAGTCCTTAGGCTGTAGGGGTTCTACGTACTCAAGGTAATCATCTTTGAGGCCTCTCTTAAAGCCTCGCAATGTCTGGAATGCATCGATTCCCTTTAGCTTGAGTACTATCTCCCTGTAGTTGGAGATGTACTGAGTTAGGGATTTGTTCTCCATCGCACTTGTCCCATAACTCCCAGCTTCTCTCTGCCTCATTAACAGGCAAAAATTCTTTTCGAAACATTGTTTCAAATTCTGTCCAAGTGGCAAGGCGAGTTGTCAGACGCATCCACCACTTGTACGCTTTGCCGGTTAAAGAGAGGCTAGCCTCTATGGGCTGTATACGGCTAGGCTGCTGTCGCAGCGTGTGCAAATCTGACCACTTTGCTAGAAACATATTGACTGTGTCCTTGTTTCTCTCCTTTTCCTCGCCACCTGAACTAGGCGGCTTTAAGTCTTTTAACAACGACGCTACGGACGGCCCCGCAGGCGCATCGGCGGCCTGTACTCCTGCAACCACTGGCGAGGCTACGCTCACCCGTGCCGCAGGAGCTTGGCTACCACGAGGAGTCGGAGTATTAGCCGAGGCGGCTGTCAGTGCATCTAACCGTGTAGAGATGCTCTGTAGCATCGTGACTAAATCAGCCTGGACTTTACCCATAGTGTTCAATTTGGCATTAAGATATTTAAACACTCCACTAGAGAGCTCCGTCTCTGTGAGGACATCAGCAGGGTCTAGTAGGTCATAGTCATCGTCGTCATAATCCAAGAGGTCCTCCTGTCAGTTTCAGCTTGTTTCGCCCCCACACCTCCACGCATTATGCGACATTACATAGCTTCCTGCGCCTCACACTCAATGCGGTGGTGTGGCGGCCTGCGCCTCCCCCCCTCTACACACGTCGTGGGGAATGCTCTGACTAGATATGTGTTTCGCCGCCCATCACACACACAGGGCTGGTCGTGGGGGTGGTCTGCGCCCCCCCACTTCAACAGGGACTGGCCGGGCTGGTTTCGCCACCGTTTACCCGCGCTTATTTCGTGGGGGGTTGGTCTGCGCCCCCCCACCTTAACACAGGTTTCAATCCTTTGAAACCTTCAACGCAGAGTTTGTGTTTCTTTTTTCGAAGCGATTCAACGCAGAAAAAAAATGAAAAACAAACAAATTTTGCTTACCTCGATGCTGTGTGTGACGGGGGGAGAGAATGAGAGAGAGAGAGAAAGAGTTCTTCCCTTCAAAAGTCTTGGCCCTCCTCCCTCCACACATTCCCTTGTGGAGATAAGGGTGAGGAGATTGTGGATGAAAACCACCGGCGAGTGGGCTCCGGTCCCCCGTTCGCACGCGGACTCTCACGATCCCTTCAAACCATGCTCTGATACCAGTGTTAGATATCCGTAACGCCGCTACGGGCGTTACCACGAGAGGGGACGGCCTCTGGCTCACCACCCAGCCATAGAGGAAGAATGAGGATTGCCCCTCATCCCCCAGGCTATATAGTGTGTGGCCTGCCGTCCACACTAGCCTGGCCGCCCATGACTCCGCATGGGCGTCCTCTCCCACTGAACCCCGGTGGTGGATATGGCCATCCGGTCTGCCGTCGGTCATCACAGGCATTACAGCCTACGTGACATGCCCTCTACCCAAACTTCTGCATCTTATTCCACTTTGAAACCTTATTCGTTAAATGAGGGTGGTTGGGCTTGCTTTAGTAAAAGCTTTTTCTCCTGAACCTCATTGTAAACACCGTCAAGGAGTAACATTCGTATTCATTGGTACCTATACACAATACCAATGTTTTGATTACTCTTTTTTTTAGTTTTTCTTTTTAAAGTTTTTGTTAACTTAATACAAAATTGCTCAGAGTATAAAAAAGCCCACTTTATTTATATACATCATCATGTAAAGTTTTTCTTTTTAAAGTTTTTGTTAACTTAATACAAAATTGCTCAGAGTATAAAAAAGCCCACTTTATTTATATACATCATCATGTAAAGTGTTTATATAATGTAGTTTCCCAAGGCATCCTTGGAAAACCTCAAGGGACCTGAGATTCTTAAAGTGGGGTGCTTCGTTCTGATTTTCTAACAACCAAAACTTCTCGGGTGGAGGAGGTAAACCAGGAATAGACTCTCACGACGAATACCTTGTCTCCTTCCTTGAAAATTCACTTCGTCCTTTTTATATCTGCAAACTCTTTTTGAGACGATCCTGGGCTGCTTTAATGTTGCTCTGCGCGCAGCTTGAAATTGTACATCCATCACTACGAGCATTTCCTTTGAGGCCTCTACCCAGATAGTAGGGTCAGAAAAATTCAAAGGTGATAAACAATCCTGACCATAGAGCGCTTTGAATGGAGTTATGCCTATACTCTGATGATAAGATGCATTATAGGCATACTCCACCAAAGGTATATACTGAATCCAACTACAGTTTTCTCTACTACAGTAAGCCCTTAGAATATCTTCAATGACTTGATTTACTCACTCAGTTTGCCCATCAGTTTGAGGATGATGAGCAGTACTGAAGCAACTAGGTTCCTATGGCTTGGAATAGTGATCTCCAAAATTTTGAGGTAAATTTGGCATCACGATCGCTCACAATTTGCTTTGGTAGCCCATATAACTTGAATATTTCTTTGACAAAAAGTCGGGCTATGTTAGAAGATTTGAAAATCTTTTTGACTGGGATTAGGTGTGCTACCTTGGTAACAAGATCCACTATGACCATAATAGAGTCATAGTCTCCTTGGACTATGGGAAGACCTGGAACAAAGTCCATACTGATGCATTCCCACTTCATCCCACCCAAGGGTTGAAGCTTACTACTAGCAGCAGGCATCTTCACTCTTTCAGCTTTAATCCTTTCACACTCTAGGTAGCTCTTAACGTAGCAAAGAATGTCCCCTTTCAATCCCTTCCAATGATAGTTTCGTCTTGTAAGGCATTAAGAGTTTTTGCATAGCCGGGATGACCTGCAGCAGTTGGACTATCATGTGCTTCATGGAAGATAGTCTTCTTCAGATCATGATCCTTTGGGATGCATAACTTATGCTTGAAGTAAACACAGTCACCACTAACCAAGTATCCTTGGTCTAGTGTCTTGACATCCTTGTTCTGAACAAGCTTGCAAAGTTTCTAGTACTCTTCATCAAAGGATCCAAGCTCCTTCACTTTAGCTAGAATTGGATTATCTGGCATTGATACGACACCATAGAGAAAAGTTTTGTGGCTAAGTGCATCAGCCCACTACATTCTCCTTCCCTGGGCGATATTTGATGTCAAATTCAAACTCATGAAGTACTTTGATCCATCTTCGTTGTCACATGTTGAGGTTCTCCTGGGAAAAAATCCACTTCAAACTCTTGCGACCTAGGAGATAATGTCTCCAGAGCTTAAGTGCATGAATGACAACCAAAAGCTCTAAATCATGGGTAGTGTAGTTAAGCTCATATGATCAGAGCTTTCGAGATGTGTATGCCACAGGTCGATCTTCTTGATTTAGCACTCCAACAAGTGCAAGTATGCTAGCATCGGTGTGACAACTTCAAACAGCTTGGTGAAATTTGGAAGTTTGAGCAGTGGTTCAGATGCGATTATAGCGTTGAGCTGTTTAAAGCTTACCTGGTGCTCGGGCAACCATGTAATCTTGCTCTCATTCTTCAGAAGATTCGTCAAGGGAGAATAATCCTTAATGAAGACTCAATACCGTCTAGTTATCCCCAAAAAACCACGTATCTCTTTTACTGGACTTGGTACTGGACATTCTAATATATCCTTGACTTTAGCATGATCTACCTTGATTCCATCTTGGGTGACAATTATATCCAAGTATTCGATCTGTGGAGTGAAAAATGTGCACTTGCTTCTTTTTGTGTATAGCTTGTGTTGTCACAAAATTTCCTGCACTTTGCGCACATGAAGGGCATGTTCTTCTACTGATTTTGAGTAGACAAGAATATCGTCAAAGAAAACAAGAGAAAAATCATTTAAATATGGTCCGAAGATGTCTTGCATAAGACGATTAAAACTGGACGAGTCATTAGTCAAACTAAATGACATAACTATAAACTCATAATGCCCGTACTGCGTACTAAAAGTAGTCTTCAAGATGTCTTGCTCTTTAACTCTGATTTGATAGTATCCGGATCTAAGATCCAACTTGGTAAAAATCTTAGCACCATGGAGTCGATCTAGGAGTTCGTTGATGCAAGGAATAGGGTACTTGTTCTTCACTGTGACTAGATTTAGACCTCTGTAATCTATGCACAGATGAAGTGTACCATCCTTCTTCTTTTGGAAAAGCACAGGTGCTCCCCAAGGTGAATTACTCGGTTTGATGAATCCTTGTTATAGGAGTTGTCATAGTTGTTTCTTCAGCTCAATAGCTTCAGGAAGTGACATCTTATATGGTCATCTGGAAACTGGCGCGACTGGAAACTGGAAAACTTGCTTGGATAATTTCAATTGCATCATCTACCTCCCGTGAAGGTGGTAACTCAGTCAATTCCTCAAGAAATATATCCCTCAATTCACTCAACCACTCAGGATCTCCACTTGGTTTGGGATCCTCCACTTTATTAAGTTTGACCACATATATTTGTAATCCCTTCCTAACTCCTCTAAGCAAGTTGCTAGCCTTGACTAGATATGCTTTAGGTTTCCCACTCTTCCCTTGAACAAAGACTTCATTCCCAAACTTGTCTATAAAAGTTACACTCCCTTCTCTGCAATGTATACTCGCATGGTTAGCTATAAGCCAACAATCCATCCCAAGTATTCCATCGAAAATACTTAAGTGTAGGGTTCTGAATGAAGCTGAGGTAGAGTATCCTCCTAACTCAAACTTTAGATCATCTACCAACAAATGACACAATGATAGAACTTCCTTCCCGTTACCTAATTTTACCCTCATTCTCTTAGCCGGTTTTTGATTTAGGTGCAACTTCCTTAGGAATTTTGGTGATAAAAAAGAATGTGTACTACCACAATCTATCAGAAGTTGGAAAGACTCACCCCCCTAAGTTTCCGGTGCCCGGATTATAGCCTATTGTCGTTCAGCTCCAGGGTTATCAATTGCGATGAAGACGTCCTCTATTTTCATTCCTTTCACCTTGATTTCCTCTTCCCCCACATCCTCTTTGAGTGCTTGAGCCCTGTTGAGTCTGGAACACTCCCTCCAATAGTGACCCATTTCTCCACATCCAAAGCATGCTTCTAGGTTTGGCCTAGCCTCATTTGCTACATAAACGCGAGGCCTATAAGGTGTTGGAGGAGGGTATGCTTGATGTCATTTTGGGTTGGGACCTTGAAAACCCGGGACATAGCGTCTCTTTGCGCAGGAATGACCGGTGGACTCTTAGAAAGTGGTCTCTTTGCGCAGGAATGACCAGTGGACTCTTTGCGCAGGAATGACCGGTGCACTCTTAGAAAGTGGCTTGGCACGCTCCAAGGCATCCTAGATTGAGGTTGGCTTCATTGCTTGCAAAGTGGGTCCCAGAGGTTCATTAAGGGATTCACAAAACCTTGCCACCTTTTGTACATTTGTTAAGATAGGTGCATACCTCGGAAGAGTGACAAACTTTGAGTAGAACTCTTCGAAGGTAAGAGTTCCCTGCCGAAGTGCAAAAAATTCATTCATTTTTATTGCTTCATGAGCCGGTGGTAAGTATCTTCCTTTAACTGCTTGCTTAACATTATCCCAAGTTTGAGAGCCTTTCGATACCCCTTGATCTTTGCACCACTACTTCCACCAGAGTTTAGCATCTCCGGTCAGACGGAACCTTGCTAACATAGACTGGTTTGCAGGTGTGGTTCTAACAGCTGTCAGTCTCATGGCCTCTACCCAAACTTCTACATCTTGTTCCACTTTGAAACCTTATTCGTTAAATGAGGGTGGTTGGGCTTGCTTTAGTAAAAGCTTTTTCTCCTAAACCTCATTGTAAACACCGTCAAGGAGTAACATTCGTATTCATTGGTACCTATACACAATACCAATGTTTTTATTACTCTTTTTTTTAGTTTTTCTTTTTAAAGTTTTTGTTAACTTAATACAAAATTGCTCAGAGTATAAAAAAGCCCACTTTATTTATATACATCATCATGTAAAGTGTTTATATAAAGTAGTTTCCCAAGGCATCCCTGGAAAACCTCAAGGGACCTGAGATTCTTAAAGTGGGGTGCTTTGTTTTGATTTTCTAACAACCAAAACTTCTCGGGTGGAGGAGGTAAACCAGGAATAGACTCTCACGACGAATACCTTGTCTCCTTCCTTGAAAATTCACTCCGTCCTTTTTATATCTGCAAACTCTTTTTGAGACGATCCTGGGCTGCTTTAATGTTGCTCTGCGCAGCGAACAGCTTGAAATTGTTCATCCATCACTACGAGGATTTGCTTTGAGGCCTCTACCCAGATAGTAGGGTCAGAAAAATTCAAAGGTGATAAACAATCCTGACCATAGAGCGCTTTGAATGGAGTTATGCCTATACTCTGATGATAAGATGCATTATAGGCATACTCCACCAAAGGTATATACTGAATCCAACTACAATTCTCTCTACTACAGTAAGCCCTTAGAATATCTTCAATGACTTGATTTACCCGCTCAGTTTGCCCAGCAGTACTGAAGCAAAGCTAGGTTCCTATGGCTTGGAATAGTGATCTCCAAAATTTTGAGGTAAATTTGGCATCACGATCGCTCACAATTTGCTTTGGTAGCCCATATAACTTGAATATTTCTTTGACAAAAAGTCGGGCTATGTTAGAAGATTTGAAAATCTTTTTGACTGGGATTAGGTGTGCTACCTTGGTAAGAAGATCCACTATGACCATAATCGAGTCATAGTCTCCTTGGACTATGGGAAGACCTGGAACAAAGTCCATACTGATGCATTCCCACTTCATCTGAGGAATATCCACCCAAGGGTTGAAGCTTACTACTAGCAGCAGGCATCTTCACTCTTTCAGCTTTAATCCTTTCACACTCTAGGCAGCTCTTAACGTAGCAAAGAATGTCCCCTTTCAATCCCTTCCAATGATAGTTTCGTCTTGTAAGGCATTAAGAGTTTTTGCATAGCCGAGATGACCTGCAGCAGTTGGACTATCATGTGCTTCATGGAAGATAGTCTTCTTCAGATCATGATCCTTTGGGATGCATAACTTATGCCTGAAGTAAACACAGTCACCACTAACCAAGTATCCTTGGTCTAGTGTCTTGACATCCTTGTTCTGAACAAGCTTGCAAAGTTTCTAGTACTCCTCATCAAAGGATCCAAGCTCCTTTACTTTAGCTAGAATTGGATTATCTGGCATTGATACGACACCACAGAGAAAAGTTTTGTGGCTAAGTGCATCAGCCCACTACATTCTCCTTCCCTGGGCGATATTTGATGTCAAATTCAAACTCATGAAGTACTTCGATCCATCTTTGTTGTCACATGTTGAGGTTCTCCTGGGAAAAAATCCACTTCAAACTCTTGCGACCTAGGAGATAATCTCTCCAGAGCTTAAGTGCATAAATGATAACAACCAAAATCTCTAAATCATGGGTAGTGTAGTTAAGCTCATATGATCAGAGCTTTCGAGATGTGTATGCCACAGGTCAATCTTCTTGATTTAGCACTCCAACAAGTGCAAGTATGCTAGCATCGGTGTGACAACTTCAAACAGCTTGGTGAAATTTGGAAGTTTGAGCACTGGTTCAGATGCGATTATAGTAGCGTTGAGCTGTTTAAAGCTTACCTGGTGCTCGGGCAACCATGTAATCTTGCTCTCATTCTTCAGAAGATTCGTCAAGGGAGAATAATCCTTAATGAAGACTCAATACCGTCTAGTTATCCCCAAAAAACCACGTATCTCTTTTACTGAACTTGGTACTGGACATTCTAATATATCCTTGACTTTAGCATGATCTACCGTGATTCCATCTTGGGTGACAATTATATCCAAGTATTCGATCTGTGGAGTGAAAAATGTGCACTTGCTTCTTTTTGTGTATAGCTTGCATTGTCGCAAAATTTCCTGCACTTTGCACACATGAAGGGAATGTTCTTCTACTGATTTTGAGTAGACGAGAATATCGTCAAAGAAAACAAGAGAAAAATCATTTAAATATGGTCCGAAGATGTCTTGCATAAGACGATTAAAACTGGCCGAGGCATTAGTCAATCCAAATGACATAACTATAAACTCATAATGCCCGTACTGCGTACTAAAAGTAGTCTTCGAGATGTCTTGCTCTTTAACTCTGATTTGATCTAAGATCCAACTTGGTAAAAATCTTAGCACCATGGAGTCGATCTAGGAGTTCGTTGATGCAAGGAATAGGGTACTTGTTCTTCACTGTGACTAGATTTAGACCTCTGTAATCTATGCACAGATGAAGTGTACCATCCTTCTTCTTTTGGAAAAGCATAGGTGCTCCCCAAGGTGAATTACTCGGTTTGATGAATCCTTGTTATAGGAGTTGTCATAGTTGTTTCTTCAGCTCAATAGCTTCAGGAACTGACATCTTATATGGTCATCTGGAAACTGGCATGACTGGAAACTGGCACGACTAGAAACTGGCAAACTTGCTTGGATAATTTCAATTTCATAATCTACCTCCCGTGAAGGTGGTAACTCAATCAATTCCTCAAGAAATATATCCCTGAATTCACTCAACCACTTAGGATCTCCACTTGGTTTGGGATCCTCCACTTTATTAAGTTTGACCACATATATTTGTAATCCCTTCCTAACTCCTCTAAGCAAGTTGCTAGCCTTGACTAGATGGGCTTTAGGTTTCCCACTCTTCCCTTGAACAAAGACTTCATTCCCAAACTTGTCTATAAAAGTTACACTCCCTTCTCTGCAATGTATACTCGCATGGTTAGCTATAAGCCAACAATCCATCCCAAGTATTCCATCGAAAATACTTAAGTGTAGGGTTTTGAATGAAGCTAAGGTAGAGTATCCTCCTAACTCAAACTTTAGATCATCTACCAACAAATGACACGATGATAGAACTTCCTTCCCGTTACCTAATTCTACCCTCATTCTCTTAGCCGGTTTTTGATTTAGGTGCAACTTCCTTAGGAATTTTGGTGATAAAAAAGAATGTGTACTACCACAATCTATCAGAAGCTGGAAAGACTCACCCCCCCTAAGTTTTCGGTGCCTGGATTATAGCCTATTGTCGTTCAGCTCCAGGGTTATCAATTGCGATGAAGACGTCCTCTATTTTCATTCCTTTCACCTTGATTTCCTCTTCCCCCACATCCTCTTTGAGCTTGGGGTGCTTGAGCCCTGTTGAGTCTGGAACACTCCCTCCAATAGTGACCCATTTCTCCACATCCAAAGCATGCTTCTAGGTTTGGCCTAGCCTCATTTGCTACATAAACGCGAGGCCTATAAGGTGTTGGAGGAGGGTATGCTTGATGTCATTTTGGGTTGGGACCTTGAAAACCCGGGACATAGCGTCTCTTTGCGCAGGAATGACCAGTGGACTCTTAGAAAGTTGTCTCTTAGAAAGTGGCTTGGCACGCTCCAAGGCATCCTAGATTGAGGTTGGCTTCATTGCTTGCAAAGTGGGTCCCAGAGAGGTTCATTAAGGGATTCACAGAACCTTGCCACCTGTTGTACATTTGTTAAGATAGGTGCATAGCTCGGAAGAGTGACAAACTTTGAGTAGAACTCTTCTAAGGTAAGAGTTCCTTGCCGAAGTGCAAAAAAATCATTCATTTTTATTGCTTCATGAGCCGGTGGTAAGTATCTTCCTTTAACTGCTTGCTTAACATTATCCCAAGTTTGAGAGCCTTTCGATACCCCTTGATCTTTGCACCACTACTTCCACCAGAGTTTAGCATCTCCGGTCAGACGGAACCTTGCTAACATAGACTGGTTTGTAGGTGTGGTTCTAACAGCTGTCAGTCTCATGGCCTCTACCCAAACTTCTGCATCTTGTTCCACTTTGAAACCTTATTCGTTAAATGAGGGTGGTTGGGCTTGCTTTAGTAAAAGCTTTTTCTCCTGAACCTCGTTGTTGTAAACACCGTCAAGGAGTAACATTCGTATTCATTGGTACCTATACACAATACCAATGTTTTTATTACTCTTTTTTTTAGTTTTTCTTTTTAAAGTTTTTGTTAACTTAATACAAAATTGCTCAGAGTATAAAAAAGCCCACTTTATTTATATACATCATCATGTAAAGTGTTTATATAAAGTAGTTTCCCAAGGCATCCCTGGAAAACCTCAAGGGACCTGAGATTCTTAAAGATGGGTGCTTCGTTCTGATTTTCTAACAACCAAAACTTCTCGGGTGGAGGAGGTAGACTCGTCCCAATAACAAATATGGTGGGGAGGTAAGAACTCAAGTAGGTGATCATAAACCCACCTATTCTGGGAAATTGATACACCATTCACTATCACTTTAGCTTCCGGATCCTGGGTCTTCTCAAAAACTATCAATCCAACATCTTTAGCTTTTTTGTAGTTCTAACTCTCTTCAAATAGATGTCAAAGTTGGTTAACAGGTCCGCGTTGACAATGAAATAAATTCCCCTATGCCAACAATCTTGTTGCACATGTCTCTCTCTCTGTACGATATGTGCATGCTCTCTCCCTCTATGTGTGTGTGTGTTGTGGGAGAAAGAGAAAGATATATGCTCTCTCCCTCTGTGTGTGTGTTGTGGGAGAAAGAGAAAGATATATGCAAGCCCTCTCTCTATGATATGTGCATACTCTCTCCCTGTGTGTGTGTGTGTGTGTGTGTGTGTTGTGGGAGAAAGAGATAGAGGGCCCTACTTATAGTGGTGGAGTGTAGCAAGAGCAACAATACTAGCTCTCTCTCTCTCTCTCTCTCTCTCTCTCTCTCTCTCTCTCTCTCTTCATTGAAGAGAGAGAGAGAGAGAGAGAGAGAGAGAGGTAGTATTGAACAATACTAGCTCTCTCTCTCTCTCTCTCTCTCTCTCTCTCTCTCTCTGTCTCTCTCTCTCTTCATTCAAGAGGCGACAGGTAGAGCAAAGGGGAAGGGGGTTAAGGAGGAGGTGGGTCTACCGTTGTTGTTGGAGTAGGGCACAATGTTACATGGCAATAGCTTGGATTAAAAGCCCCCCCTTTATTAAGGTGTTATGAAGTTAAATGTATTGTGCCAATAGATAGGTGTAAGAGAATCCATATGTGCAATGTATCGTGGATCATTGCCTTATGTGCCATGTATACAACAAGGCCCACCCACCTATTGGAAGGTCTAGTTGGCGCTTCTTCAATGCCCACTTTTGATAGGTAATAAAGTGTAGCTTCAAAATACAAAAGCAAACGTCAAACCTATGTATATATATATCTCTCTCTCCCTCCCTCTCTCTCTCATATCCCAAAACATAGCAAGTTACTTGATGCTTCACCTTCCCCCTTGAGTACACCTTGTGTGCGAATATTGATTGCTTGCCCGAGAGAGAGAGAGAGAGAGAGAGAGAGAGAGAGAGAGAGAGAGAGAGAGAGAGAGAGAGAGAGAGAGAGAGAGAGAGTTCATGTGCAAAAGGAGAGTGAGTGTTTGAGTGTTGTATGTACTTTAAGTGTAGGAGAGAGTGTTTGTGCTTTTGTGTGAGCAAACTTGTTGTGTGCGTGTGCTAATGAATGCATGTGTGTGTGCATGTGCGCACCAATGAGAGTGTGTGCTCATGTGTGAAAGGGTGTGTGTGTGTGTGTATTTGAATGAAAGTGCTATTATTTGAATATTAATATAAAGTTTGGTTACATGCATATATATCCATATATCAATATCTTAATTGATCTACATAAAATTGTAAAATTAAATGTATTTATATACTTATGCATCTACATATATTTCTATATAAATTTGGATGTGTGTGTGTGTGTGTGTGTGTGTGTGTGTGTATTGATTTCTATACCTACATATGTATGTAATCTATATATATACATAGATTCTCTGAGCCGCCCTCCCTTTCTCTCTATCTCATTTTCTCTCTCTCTCTCTCTCTCTCTCTCTCTCTCTCTCTCTCTCTCTCTCTCTCTAGATCAATGGTGTCTCTTGGGATTGTTCATAAGATATTAAAAAATCCCTCCCTCTCTCTCAAATACTCTCTAATAAATTATATTTATATAACAGTCTCTCTCTCTCTCTATCTTAACTCTAATCTCTTTTCCATAACTTTTCACTCTCTCTATGTATATATGTATGTATGTATATACATGTACACACACATATATATAGACACACACACACACACACACACACACACACACACACACATACAAACACCCTCACTTACACTTTCTCGGTCCTTTCACTCCCTCACTCTCTCTTTATTCATGAGTTAGAGGCCATTCTCCCAAAATTTAAAATTCTTTCTCTCACTAACAAAAGGAAACACCTTTCTTTCCCTCTCTTGTTTATCTCATTTACCATTTTTCACTCCTCAAGGTATTTTGCCACATGGCAAGCAAATATATTTACCATTCAATCCCTTTTAATACTCTCTCTCTCTCTCTCTCTCTCTCTCTCTCTCTCTCTCTCTCTTCTTAATCTAACTAGTGACTAACGACCTTTTACAAAAATCTCTCTCTCACTTACACCTTCTCAATCCTTTCTCTCTCACACACTATCTTTATTCATGAGTCAAAGGATGTTCTCCCAAAACTTGAAATTCTCTCTCATTTCTTAGCGATAGGGCAATGCATGAAAATGTGCAGGTCATCCTCCACCTCCTTGCATCTGTGGCACTTCCCATCCCCTATGTTCAGTCTGAAGGCTTTAAGCTGGGTCCAAATAGCTTTAAACATGACCAACCAAGCTAGGCATGCTTTTTTTGGTTCCACATACTTATTCCATAGCTTATTAAACAGAAGATACCATTGCACTCTGTCCAGGAGGATTCCCCATCTCTTGTTTAGAGTGCAATGGATAGGATCCATCCTTTGTTTGGGGGGAATAGGGAGAAGTCCTTTCTGATTCTTCCATTGGAAAGCTTTGTGCGCTGGCAAATCTTTAATCGAAAGCAGCCAAGTGTCCAATTGGTGCCATAATCTGATTCTTATCCCAATAAGGTCTAGTTCTGCATATGAGACATTGTAATCTCTGATCAGATTAGCTCTGGACATCCAAGCATTGATGTCTCTGTCCCAAATATCCCACCAACAGCATATTCCTTTCCTGTGCATTCTCAAAGCCGCTTCAGCTTGGGCATTATCAATGGGGGGGAGGGGAATGCATGGCCACCAGATAGAGTCTCTCCCGTGTACCCCCCATGTGTAGCTAGGCTTCTTGGACAGGATAAGGTCAGTCTTGATAGCATTCCAAGCGGACCAAAGCGAATGTACCAATTGACTGCCAGTCGGTTTCACTAAGTATTTGCTCGCCATAATTGTGAGCAGGGGGAGCTTCTTCCACTTGGGGAATTGTTTAAGCTCGAATTGTTCCAGCTTTCTGGTGATCAACCAGGCCCAATTTTTAGAGGGGGAGAGAAGGCTTCTCAGCACCCACTTGGCAGCCATTCTATTAGCCAGATTAGACACGTCTTTGATTCAAAGGCCCCCTTTACCTGTATCCAAACAGCACCATTCCCACCTGACTTTAGGGATTTTCCTGATCCAGGGGTCCCCTCCCCATAGATAGTTCCTGCATAACCTTATGAAGTGCTGAAGAGGCGGTCTCCACAGCAGCTAAGAAAGTAGATGATAGAAGGGATAATGAAGTGGTTAATTACCATCTTTCTGCCCCCTAGGTTTAGATGCATTTTTTGCCATCTGGTGAGCTTCTCTTCCACCTTGTTTAACACCCACCTCCATCTTTGCTTTAGGGTGACCTTGAATCCCATGGGAATGCCCAATAATCTGAAAATTACTCCCTCTTCCAGGACTTGGCAACTAGCTTGAATCAGCCAATCAGGAGGCTTGTCAATAAGGGACCTAATACCTATTTTTTTATGGTTAATGAAACTGAGCCAGAAGCCCTGCAGTAGATGTCCAAGCACTCCCAAAAGAACTTAATGCTTATCTCAGTATTGGCAACCATGGCATTAGTATCATCAACAAACATTTGGGTGCATATCTATTTATTGTTGGGCAGAGAGATATCATTCATTTTCCCTTTGTCCATCCTATCTTTAATCAGCCAGTTCAGACCATCTGCAGCAATAGCAGAGAGGAGGGGTGCTAGAGGGCAGCCTTGTCTGATAGATTTGGTCAGGGAGAACGCATTAGAGAGTACCCCATTGACGTTCACCCTAGCCGTGGCATTCCCAAAAAGAGTAATCACCATCTGGATGAAGTGCTGACCTGCACCCATGTGTTTAAGGGATTCTAGAACATAATGCCAACCAAGCCTCATAGGCCTTGTCAAAGTCAATTTTGAAGAAGATGTAGTTCTGTTTAGATTCTTCTGCATACTCCAAACCCTCCCACAAGGTGATAATGGCATCCACCAGAATGTACCTTCCTTTGATGAATCCCTTCTTCTCCTGTCTGATCCAATTCTTTAGATGACTGAGGGCCTTGGCAAATATTTTGTAGGCACAGTTTAACATGGTAATCGGTCTCCAATTGCTCAAGTCATTCTTCTCCCCTTTCTTATGGATAAGTTTTATCCACCCTTCATTGATCTGGCGAGGCAACGCCCCAAAAGAAACAGCCTCCTGCCACACCACCAGTAAGGGAGACAGTAAGAGATCCTTGAACGTCTTGTAGAATTCAGCAGGCATCCTTGTAGAATTCAGCAGGCATGCCATCAATCCTCGGGCTTTTCCTTACCTTTAGGCAGTCAATGGCCTTGCCAATCTCTTCCTTGGAGATATTGTTTTCTAGCTCTTTAGCAAGTGTGTCAGGTATGGTTGGCTTCCTAGCCTGCCCTATGAGAGCTATGCATTTGAGTTGGTCATCGGTCACCTCTCCCCCTTTACTAAATATATTGTTAAAGTACTAGAAGATTCTTGATCTTTTCCCTTCCTTCGAGGCGATGTCCAGATGGTTGGGATCATACAGTGTAGGGATTGCATCCTTACTTTGTTTGACTTTAAGCATTCAGTCTAGATTCTTTTGACTTCCTCCTGAATAATAGGCATTTTGAACAGGGCAGGATCCGTGTGGAACCATTGATTAGAGACCTTTTTATCATGGTTGTCCAGCTCTAATATCACAGGGTAGTGATTAGGTGATCAGAGAGGCAAGTAGAGATGTCAGTTCTATATTCACATCTGATGTAGGTGTTGCTGAGGGTTTTGCTAATGTATCCTCTATCCAATCTTGCTTTCCTGGTGGTCAACTCCCCATGGGCATAGTTCTGCCATGTGAAGTCTCCCCTATTCCCCATGTCACATAGCTCAAAGCGACCCGCGGTGTGCTACCAAGCTAAGAGCTTTGCCCCTTTGATGACTTGTCCTAGTCCTCTTAATATGTCATTTTTGGATTCTACCATATTGATAAGGGGACGCATCTCAGCGTACCCCAAGTTCTGATTCTGCCCGTCTGAGGACCTCCAGCATAAATTCCAATGAAGGAGAAGGTTGACATTTCAAATGCAGTCCATTGATCAAACGTATCAATCCTCATGTCTTTCAGATCATTCTGATGGTCCACATGCATCCCTACAGCCACTCCTCCTGATCCCTAACAGTGGGCTGTGTAGATCCAGATGTGCTCTTTAGAGATGTTGATCAGCCTTTTTTCAAGCTCATCCCCGCTAACTTTGACTTCCGTTAGAGCTATAAAGTCAACTCTTCCTTGTTTCCTTAGCCATTGTTTCACTAGTTGACTTTCGTTAGAGCTATAAAGTCAACTCTTCCTTGTTTCCTTAGCCATTGTTTCACTAGTTGGACTTTGGAAAGGTCAATCAACCCCTTGACATTCAAAGTGGTGCATCTCATTTGCTCTTTTTCTGGGAGTTGACCTTTTTAGGTCCCACTTTGGATGCAGCTTGAGGTGTGGTGGAACCCACCTGTGCATACATTCTTTTCAATTCCTTGACTATCTCCATATCTTTGGGCAAGCCATTTTCTGTATTAGATAGAGACTGCTCACCCCTATCTTACTCATCTCCCAACGGGCCAGCTGTCATGCGTGGGGCAGGAGCACTTGATCATGGTCCATTTGGTTAGTTTCGGCCAGAATTCTAGATCTATCCAATGGTGTGGAATGACTGATCTCTTGAGTCATCCGGGTCAGATAAACTGTCTAATAAGGCAAAGGAGTTGGCAAATGCTCTCTGGTTTCCCGCTCTATTCTGCCTAAAGGTCTTCTTCCTATTGGGCACTGTAAACGTTTCTCCCTTTTCTTTTGAGGTAGAGGGAACAAGGGGAGAAGGCACCGTCGTATTCTTATTCATACAAATAGGCTGAGCTTGGTTGATGGCTAGGGGAGGGATCGGGGCACTAGTGGCACTCAAATTGGGGTATTTTGAAGGACACTCTCTGATCACATGTCCTTGCTTTCCACAATGGAAGCATGCGTTGGGTAGGTGCTTGTAAAAGAATGCTTTGATGGATGTTGTACTCACCGCAATTGATTTCAATCTCATCAATAAGGGGCCTATCTAGATCCACTTCCACAAGGACCTGAGGATGCCATGCCGGGTTGTAATCATTCTTGGGTCTCATGCCTAGCACTTTCCCTATAGGGGAGACAATTTTCTTTAGCCAAGGGTACAGGTAGAAGGGCAGGTTAGGAAGCTCTACCCACACCAGGCAAGCTTAGGGTTTAGGACCTTGAGGGTTAAAGTTCTTGGTCCAGCTGAAAAAATAGACTGGGATGTTCTTGTACATCCATTGCCCTGAACCTAGGACCTTAAGGGCCATATTTGGGTCCTTGAATAGAAAGAGGTAGTATCCATTTGGGAGGGCTTGGATGATCTCTACTTCAATACTAATGGAAATCCAGTTATCTTTGACCCACCCCCTAAGGAAATCTACTGGAGGTCTTGGCCCAAACATTAACCCAACTAAACAAGGGGCTGTGTAATCAGTTTCCAATGAATGAACCAGTTCAAGAGGAAGACAAACCACCGGAATAGTGGAAGATGATTTACCTGATGTGTCCATTACCTTAGCTGGAGCTTGCTTGTTGTTTTGAGCCTCTTCTTCGACTTGTTTCTGTAGCAACAGCAGATTTAGCTCTTCCACTCGGGCTCTGGAATCTTCCAGCTTGGTGTCCATGAAGTCTTCTAAAACCTGCTCATACTTCAGCATGGTTTCTCTATTGCCATCCATGGCCGGGGGCCAATGTAGGAACTGTTGAAATGCAGCTTGAGGGAACTTGGTAGGCTGAGATGACTTGCTCCTAGAACAGGAACCCTGTTCTCTAAGAAGAGTAGGAGCTCCCCTCCACTCACGGTGCCCATGCACCTGGGGGGGCTATGGAAAGAAGGGAAGAAATCACACAGAGGGCTTCAAGCCTCTGGGAAGGGCAGCAGATGAAGAGGGGTGAGAGAGGAGGAGCTCAGGCGTAGCACAAAACCATCGCCAAAAACCTGCGCTTTCAATGGCTCTCTGTTCGTCCTCCGTTGAAAACCTTTCCTTTACCTAAAGCTAATAATAATTTTAAATAATGATTTTAAAGAGAAGTCTTTTCTTTACCTCACCTACAAACCTCACCTTGAAAGCCTCATTATTGAGAGAGAGAGAGAGAGAGAGAGAGGAGAGAGAGAGAGAGAGAGAGAGAGAGAGAGAGAGATCATTTGATCTTTGGTTCAACTTTCAAGGTATAGAATATTCTGGTTGATGGAGACTACCTTAGAGAAAAAAACCTAAACCACCAATATGCCCTTGCCTTCGGCGGCGCGGCAGGCCAAAAAGACCTAACCCAACACTATATATTTACCTTCAGTAGGCTAAAAAGTCTTTTTCAACTTTTAATGCATGCAAAATCCAGAATGATTAGACTACCTTAGGGAAAAAAACCCAACCCACCTCTATGCCCTTACCTCTGGTGGCAGGCCAAAAACTTTCTTAGGAAGGGATACTTAACATTTGTGGACTTTTTTTAAGAAAAAGGAGAAGTCGACTAAGGAAAAGTACAAGTCAAGTTTTAAATGTCATTCTCTTCAAAGCTTTTCATGGGAAAAATTCCCTTTTAAGAGCTTAAGATGTTTTCATCGTGTTAAACACTTCTTTTTGGCATGTCTAGCCTTAGCATTGCTTCACCTCCCTGCCTTGTTGCCCACCAACTCCCTTTCTTAGTGGGGGTTCTATTGCATTGAGTGCAAGTAGCCAAATCTCGCTCTCTTTCTGACTTTTATATTTGTAGTTGCTTATCTCTTCTCTCTCTCTCTCTCTCTCTCTCTCTCTCTCTCTCTCTCTCTCTCTCTCTCTCTCTACACACACACACACACAAAACTTGTAAGAGAGAGATAGAGAGTTTCTTTAATCTTTACTAAAAAAGACTTTCTAATTGATTTGATTTATAATAGCAAAGATAATTATATCTTTCTCACATGGTCCCTGTTGGAGCATAGTGCTCTAACCAACCAACGCTCTTCAAGAGAAGAGGTCTCTTAGGAGAGCTTAACGAGAGCTTAACCCGGCTAGCTCACGAAGGAATCCTCATCGTGTCAAGGTGAAGGAATCTCTAGCTAAGCGCTTGGGTGATTCTTGACCACACTACCTATCTAACACTTCCCTAATCGAGTGGATTAGCAATGGATGTGCTAATCTACTCACTCTAACTTGTATAAATGACTCAATACCAAAGACTAATCAACAAAGCTTATGCTCTTGCATACGAAACAAGCATAGACTAAGCCCACAAGCTCTTACCAAAGCTCTATCCTCACTAATTATTGCCAACAACGAATGAAGATAAGGCAAGATAAGTGCTATGAACCCACTAATGCCTATTTCCTTAAGCCCAATCAACTAATGCACAAGCTAATTGAACTTATTGCAAGCACACACTCCACAAGTGTCATTCCAAGCATGCATTCAACACTCCAAACCCTAATACAAGCAACCAAAGCTCAAAATCTGCCGACACATTGATTTGTTAAGCAAACATAAGTTCACTTCATTAACTAATTAAGTACACAAGAATTAAACAAAGACTAGACTTAATCAAGCGAAGCTTAACACTTGAATACACATTGATAGAGTCACAACAAGAGGTGTACTCCATTAATCACAAAGAGATTACAAGAGTATTAGCTTAAGCAACAATGCTTGAAGCTAGTAGGCTTAGAGTAGAGAGAGAGCTTAGAGAGCTTGAGAGCTAGTATACTTAAGCTCCTTCAATAGAATGACCAAAAAGCCCCCATCTCTTAGCAATGTACACTTTTATAGCTAGGGTTCTAATTCCTAGCCCATTCACACTTGGGCGGACACTACTATGAGATAGGATAAATCCGCAAAAAGATAGGAGCAATAAAATGCAAATGGGTTTCTACTAAGCCTACCTTTTGACTTACAACATATTTTACAATGCACTTTGGTAGGTTTTTACATATAGTTTAAAATTATGAAAAAAATAGTTGACTGCTTCCCGCTTCCGTTTGCTGGTCTCTCTCTCTTGCCATGACTTCTCACTTTCTTCATTCACATGTACTTGTTCTTGCACCTATTTTTACTGCTTGCTGTTTCTCCTAAAACAATCCCCCCTTTCTATTCCATGTTCATCCTAGAACATGCCATTAAAGGGTTTATGGGATGTACCTATGCCATTAAGGGTTTATGGGATGTACCTATGGCCTCAACTGCTGCTGTGCTTCTCTTTGTCCTTGACTTCCAAGGCCTTGATTTTTGCCACATACGTTTCTTCCTCTTTGCTATCGTACACCTCTTTCTAGCACCCTTTGCTCCATTTCTTCTATCCTATCGAGAATCTTTGATTCGATACCTCTGGGACCTGTTGGGGAATATGTGTCCAACATAGAATTTTATACATCTCATGTTGTTTTTCTCTCTCTTTTGGATCTGTAATGTCAGGTGGCATGAATCGGAGTTGGGCATCCATACGCCTTCACTGCACAAATGTCTCCGTAATTAGAGCCTGAGGACCGAAGTAGCAAGACACGTTGGGAATTTTTTGCTCAGAGTTTTGGCAGACATGTAGCAGGTTGTGTCTTCGTTTTGTTGTGTACATAGCGGTTGCAGTAGGTTGTGGTGCACTAGGTTAGTGTCAAGTTTTTAGAAGGAGCTGGCCAGTAGAGTGATGCATGTGAAGCGGGTCTTTAATGTGGCAGGGAAGGTATGTGCAGATGATGTATGATGGATGCTTGGGAGTAGGTCAGAAAGTGGAGGAATGTGGAGTTTACTGAAGAGTGCACGGAGGGCCAGACACCAATTTTGGAGGCCCATTGGTAGGAGGTGCAGGACGTAGATCAAGGGGGTTGAAGGGTGTAGAACATACTAGAGGAGTTTCTCTACAAGCCGGTCCAGACGGTTCCTCAAACGGAGCAGGGAGTTATGAGGTCTCCAAGTTTGGAGTCAGAATGTCTCCAAGTTTGGAGTTATGAGGTCTCCAAGTTTGGAGTCAGAAGGGATTTTGCAGTGCGGACACTCATTTTCAGAGCGTAATGGTGGGGGGCTAGATGGTTGGATTGACATGTAGAAGATGCCTAGATGGTACTCGGAGATGAGGACTTCAAGCCTATATGGTTACTTTGGCCATAGCCTGTGTGAGCAGAGAGATTAGAGGTCTCCAACTTGGGTGGCAGTGAAGCGGTTGTATGTGACAGAGTGCAGACACCCACTTTTGGGACTTATTTCAAGGAGCATGCAAAGCCGGATCAAGGTGGAGTAAAGAGGTGAATTATACTTGGATAGGTGGTATACAGAGTCCTAACATTAGTTTTTGCATGGGTCATTCGTTTGGACTTTGGCAGAAGTTCCAAGATGGGTGCAACAAGGGGGGAAAATGGCTAATCTTCTTGAAATTATGGACTTGGAAGAATTTGAGCTTTGAAGCTTGGAAGACTACCATGTGGCACAAAAGGGGAGTTAATAAATCCCACATGTAAGGAAATAGGCTTGATTTCCATGGTATAAGGCTAAGATGATGGCTCCATAAGTGTTGTTTCTCAAGAGAGAGAGACACCTTGAGCTATGGTGGCTATGGCGGGCTCTATGCGTGGATTCTATGCGTGGATTGTCTTCCTTGCGGGTGCGCATGGCTGTTCTTGCTGCTGCTGGAGATTGTAGCCGCCTTCTTGGTGGTGTTTTGAGGCGCTCTCGTGGCACTGCTTCCAATCTGGCTACCGATTGGTGGCTTGTGTGTGTTGGTGTGGCCTCTGTGGGTTGCTTCGTAGCTATGGCCTCCTTGGTCGTGCTGTGATGAAGACGATGAGTGGTTCTCTGTTAGGGGCCATTCTCGTGTAATGATAAAAATGCCAAGTTCTCGGTGTAAGGGTGGATTTCCACCGACACTTCCCCCTTCTAGAAGGTCCGAAAAACGAAAAGACATGCGAAAAATCGTGTTCACACATAGAGAAGAAAAGCATCCACACATGTATAAAATACAAGAACAAAAGAAGCTAAAAAGCGAGGAGTCTTTCTGGGGAGCATATATAAGGAGGGATATTTGGACTTGTAATCATGCTTCAGAGCTATCTAAGCCATCTCACGAGGGCGTTTGGATGGAGGTTGCAGAGGGACGTGTGCCTGGCCTCTTGGTACCACTGGTGGTGCGCTTGAGAGCTTGACTGCAGTAGTGCAGGTGTACCGGGTCATTCGCCAGAGTCATTGCGTGTGCTTGGGGAGAATTGTAGAGGTTGAATTCCTAGTTCCCTACTCAAGTTGCCTTCACGAGGCCAGAGGGTTGCCTGTTTTTGTCAAGTGATTTTGTACATACACATACATCAATTGAGTAGTGTTAGGTTGAATAATTGATGTGCCCTATTCCCTTTCCTTCTTGGGGTGTGTGTGTGTGTGTGTGTGTGTACGTGTGTGTATTTGAGTGATCTATTGTATCTGGGTGGAGGTTGCGGGTGTCGTCGAGATCGTGTGAAGATCGTGTTTTCGGCATGTGTGCCAGTGGTGCCCCTTTTACTAGCAGTGGTGTCTCCGCTTTGTGGACGGTGTTGCTATAGAGGATTGTGTGCTCTCCCGCCATCCGTACAACGTAATTTTCAATGAAGCTCGTAGTCATCATTTCTTCAAATGTCACAATGTAATGGCTTCTTAAGAACCTGACCTGCTGATATAAGCCATGGACTTGCTCAAGTATCAGTCTCATATTGAGATCCCATGCGAGCTGCTGATTTCCAAAGTGGAACTTGTAGTATGCAAGGTCTTCTTTCCTCTCCTTCTCAAAACATGTAAGCAGTGTGTGAAGAAACCATAATAATTTATAGAACATTTGTATTGTAAAGTCCAAAACTCCCTCATAGTAACCATAATAATTTATAGAACATTTGTATTGTAAAGTCCAAAACTCCCTCATAGTAGGCTATTGTAGTTTCACAAAGATCGGCCATCCATTCATTATTGATCACTATATAATCCAGCGGACTTGCAACTCGTGGGAAGTTAAGTAGCCATGGATTTCTCTCTTGCTTTGCCTTGAATTTTGTCTAGCTATACCTGTGTGGCATTGGGCAGTAAGTTAATCCAGCGGACTTGTAACTCGTGGGAAGTTACGTAGCCATGGATTTCTCTCTTGCTTTGCCTTGAATTCTGTCTAGCTATACCTGCGTGGCGTTGGGCAGTAAGTTAGATCGATGCGCACGCTCCATGGTGAGTTGAAGTAGTGTTTCGGAAGAAACGGTCAATCTACGACATAAAGAAGAAGATGGTCAAAGCGGAACAAGGGTTAAAAGGAGTCAAGTACCGAAAGCGAAAAGCAAAGACAAAGAGACACCCTATTTTGGAGCATTTCCATTTTTGGAATTTCTTGCCAAAGTGCAATGTACATATTTTAAATACGATGAATAAATGTATAGAAAGCCATAGGACATAGGGCTATGATAGAATAAGTGTAATGAGAGAGCTTTTCTAGTTTGTCTGCCCAAGTGGGAAAGGGGCCACTTTTTGAGCTAAAAACTATAAAAGAGAGTATTGCAATGTAATGAGGGCTCTTTTGGTGAATGCTTGAGTTGAAGATTTAACAAAGAAGCTCTCTCTCTCTCTCTCTCTCTCTCTCTCTTATACAAGCCTTCTATTGCTTGCTCCAAGCTATTAGCTTGAGCTTATGTAATCCAATGATTATGAGTAATACAAGGGCTTCTTCTCTCATGTTTATGTCTCTCTTTTATCAAGAATGTGCTGCTTAGGCTTAGCTTAATGGTCTTTAGGCAATAGCTTTTGCTTATGTTTAATGCTTAATGATGTGGATGTCTATTGAAGTATGTTTGTCGGTTTGATCATTGCAGATACTACCCCAGCTCGCGAGATGAGGACATCTCAAATCTTTTAAGTGGGGGAGATTGTAAGGTCCCTCCCAAGCCACGTATGTATGTGTCTCTTTTAATATAAATTTTAATAAGGAAAGAGAGTGCACTTAGAGAAGAGTGAGACAATAAGGCTAGAAACATTAGGAAAGTGTTAGAATAAAAATATTAGCTCCAAAAATCCTAAAAGAAATAAGAAGATAAGAATAGTTCTATTAAGAGATAAGCATCTCCAAAAATAGAAATTCAAATTTAGGTGATAGGAGGTCATATTTAGAGTACTTTTACATATTTAGAGTCCATGCATACTAAAAATATGGAAAAACAACACGTTTCTAAAGATGACGCGTTTGTGGCTATATACAAATGTTTTTTCCTATTCTGTCTGCGCTAGCTTGTAGAACAGATGGCTTTCGGTTCTTTTGACTGGTTATATGACCATATTCTGAGTTTTTATCAGAGAGTTATGGCCGAAACAATTTGCTGATTCTGTCAGGGTCTGTACACAGAGAAAACTATAAGAAGGCAGCAAAAGTAGCCTCAAGGTAATCCTAGAGCTTGAGATGTACATATCCCTTCATTCTTATCTAATATCTTAGAAAAGAAGATTAAATTGCTATGGTCTTTCGGAGGAAGAGTACAAAACTCCATAGCTTTTCTTTTAGAGAAAGAATAATATACCAAAGCCCTGTAAGAGAAGGCTATTTTGCCATAGACCTTAGAAAGAGAGAAGAGTCGTAGTACGAGTAAGAGGAGATAAAGCTTGGGGATGATTGGATGATCTCAATCGTAAGAGAAGGTATTAGAAGACTCTATTCTCATACGTCAAGTTCTAAAGCTTTTGTTAACGAGCAAAGGCAACGATAAACGATAAATTTCTATAAGGTATATACATATTTTGTTTTTCAATTATATATCATTCTTAGGGGTTGAGGCATGGCCCCGGCTTCTCTATTAATTGTTAATATTGATCTATTTGATTAATTTACTATTTAAAGTTTGTATTCTTTTAAACAACAGCATATGCCTTAATAAAGAATGTCTTATCGTCGCAATCTCGAGTTGAAATACTAAAATCTTTGTGAAAAGGATTGTTTTCTTAAGAAGCTAACATGGATTCTAGTCCTATGGTTTAGTGAGTAAATGGATTGTTATCTTGGTTAAATTAAGGTACAGGTACAACTCTCCCTGCCTTGGCGCTGCCCCGTTCTTGTGCTTGTATAGCCAGACAGCGGAGATGTTAGTAAGGCCCGGAGTTGGCCCATGTTATCCCTCATACCATTGGGAGAATGAGGTTTGCCGATTGAGGCGAGTGATTGTGATGCTGCCTAGTTCTGATGAGGGCCCAGGCTAGTGCGGTGAATTAGCCCACCCTAGTGCGCAGACATCCCTCTGAGGGGCGGGAGGATCGAGCGATGGAGCCTGAGAGGGCGACAGGCCGGCTTGAGTCCTCGCCAGCGGGGACGATGAGGTGTATGGTCCCGTAGGGTTTTGCCTAGCATGTAGAGGGCATGTAGAGGCTGGAAGGCCGAATTCTAGATCATCGGGCGGTATAAAGGAAAAGAATAAGAGAGCCGGTTTGGCTTGTATGAAATTGATTCATGTATAAACTTTTTTTATATAAATCTTATCTTGGCATTATTGTATTGTGTAAAAAGGCTGTTTTAACAAACCTTGTGAAAAGGGAATTAATTAAGGAACATGCTTATTTATGTCAAACAGTGTGGTAGGATTAATTAGAAAATAAATTGACGCGTGAGTAGGGTGGAAAGTGGGAGGATGGAATGCCCCGATGGCACCATCCTATGGACGGGTGGACCCGATTAGTCGGGTAGCTTTCCAACATATTAAGTGAAAGCTCTACGTTAGATAAATAGGTTCTCGAGCAATTCTATTCTAGAAGACTAGGCCAGCGGGGGCTGTGCCTTGCATGGATGAGGAAAAAAGCATTGTCTCTAGGAATCAAGACTAGTAGTTGCCAAAATTATGATCAATTACCCTATGGGTGATTTGATTTTTAGAAGACCACGCTCCCCCTACGGGATAGAACTAGGTCTTACCTATGAATCGTATCCTTGAATCTCTGTATGGTCAAGGTATCGTGATGAGTAGGAAATTTTCTCCAAGATAAGACTTAAGTGGAGTGTTTCCCCTATTTTGGAAGAGGGGGAACCTTACAGTATGTGATGGGGGTTCTTGTGGAACGAAGTGGAAAAACGGGTGAATAAGTTAGTTAGCCTAACTACTTGTACTTGGGATAATTGCAAGCTTAAAAGTTTTTTTTTGGTAACCTCTCATTCTAAGGACATTTCTTGTAAGGAAAAAAAAGACTCCACTTGAAAATCTTATGTAAGGAGAAATGAATCCACTTGAAAGAAGGGGTCATGCTTGGAAGTTGTAGAAATTTTCACGTGTATCTTTGTGGGACTTCTCTTGCTAGCTAATAAAAAGGAGTTTTGTTAGTCCACTCTTCATCTTATGTGAGTATTTACTCATTTTTTGGGGGCGGGGTTATTTATTTCTTCAATTTATCTCCTCGCTACATTTGGATTAATCTGATTGGCCCCCAAAATCCTTAATCTAAAATTTTTAGAAAATCTGGACCCTTAGGGGCTAAGGCTGAGGTGGTTTTTTTTTGGGAAGGCTTTAGAGGACTTCTCTCTCTCACTTGAGTGGGGACCCTCTCTCTCTAACTTATGATTTAACTATGGAAGCAATATTACGTTAGCAAAAGTAAACAATTGTAGCTAGGTAATTCATTGGGTAGATCTTCACTTAACAATTCAATAATCAACAAACTAAAAGATAAATCGACACGTATTGAGGGCCGATTTGTGAGGCCAGCCCCCCCTCGAAAGGCTTTGTATTATCTTGTGCTCAAGCTCTTACAAGAGTCATAGCTTGAGCTAAAATACAATCTTTAGGACCTTAGATCCTAGGAACTCCATCACCAAGACAACTTGATGGCTTAAGAGAGGTTGTGTGTACCATTCTCCTCTTCTCAAACAAGCACTCAAATACCACATGGGCAAGGAGTACTTCCAGAGAGGAGGAGTAGAGTGTATGTAGCGGTAGATGGAAGCTTTCATGGAGAGCTTCATACACTAAGTAAATAACTGGCTCTACCAAGGGAGGTAGCATAAGCAAGGTGAAGATATGGGAAACTGTGTAGTGATCAGTGTAGAGCTAGGTGGAGCTAGGTGAGAGCTTTCTATAGAGCCCCTCCATGCATGAAACAGAGCATGCATGCAAGACTTGTGACCCTCTGAAGCTTCCCACATGCAAAAAGCAAAGCAAATGCTATTTTTTTCGTTGGAGAAAGGTAGGGCACCAACTTTTTAGCTTGGGGAGTCCACTTTTGGGAGGTGCCTCCTTGAGAGATGACTTGGGGGACACTCTAGCCCCTATTCCCACTCTCTTGGCCACTTTCCCACCCATTTGAGCCCTCCAGCCCATGGTCCCAGTCTTATTTTCTTCTCGTAAGCCATATTTCGCCCGTTTTTGGTCCTCCGGGAGTCTGTTTGACTTCCTGTAAATCATGGTGAGTTCTTGGAAAATTTTCCAATGCACCTTTGAAGTAGCATTCACCTGTGGGCACTTCCCATTGCCCAAATGCACTTCCTGCATGTCATTTTCTTAGCTTTATTGATCTTCTCTCTCTAGAAATAACCCATTTCTAGTGAGAGAACATCTGTTTTAATGCTATTAACTTGTGTTATGCACCTTTGAAGGTTTATTACACTTACTGGCATTTTTGCTAATGCGAGTGAGAGAACATCCATTTTAAAGCTATTAACTTGTGTTATGCACATTTGAATGTTTTTTACACTTACTTTCATTTTTGCTAATGCCCAAATATACCTTCCTGCATAGCCTTAGCTTTATTTGATATTCTCTCTCTAGAAATATTTTTTTTTAGCGAGAGAATAGTGTGTGCCGCCAGGGCCCTGTACATTCCATGAGATGATCCTCATGGATGACTTGCTGAGGTGGAGGCTGTCTCAGCCATACGGCGGGCCTTCGCAACAACAAGCGGCTTGGATGGAGAATAGTCCCCATCCGAGCGGCTACGAACCACCCGGTGTGCTGCAAGAATCTCGGATCAGGCTCCAGTGAGACTGTGTCCCATGGCGACTGCCTCCCACTCAGAGAGAGCAACCTCGTGTATACATACATATCCAGGGTCGCGTGCTAGGTCTGCCACTATGCGAACCACTAAGTGGCGAACCCCGGAGGCATCCGTACTCCCGGAATCAAAGAAGTGAGCCAGCTCCTGGAGTCGGCCTATCATGTCTATCACCTCAAGATCGCTCACATGGTGAGAAAACTCAACTGCATGAGTCTTCAGAATGCTAAGAGTGAGATCGAGAGTCCACTCCCGGTCACTAATGCTGCAAAGAGGGAAGGAGAAGGCCACCGCTGAATCAAGTGTCTCCTCCCCTCGGGCCGGAGGTATCACCACATGCGGTGCTGGCTCATGGGGGCCCTCTGCTCCAAAAAGCCATGTAAAGGAGTAGTCAAAAGCCTCCGAGCGGCGCTGTCGAGCGTCGAGCCTACTCAGCCGATTGCGGATAGAAGATATCCGTGAAGCCTGAATCGGCATGGTAGGTCTCCTCTGCAGGACAGCAGGTGCGCCAGGGTACTACCAGGGCCTCCCGAGGAGCTGAGGCGCGAGCGGAGGGGGAGGGGGGGAGAAGGGGGTGGGGATGGTTTGATCATTGCAAGAAATCGTCTCCCTCTACGGCGCTCCTATCCAGGCTGCCAATCCGAGGTCTCCGTAGGATGAGCAGGTGTCAAGGAGGCTGCTTGTTGCGCCGAGCCGCGGGCCATCGCGGGCCTGCTACTGTGGTGAAGGTCGGGGTCTCCTACGACGGCAAGAGACCCTCGCAGGAGACCCCGGAGGCTGCCTGCCGAGCCACGGGCCATCGCGGGCTGCTCTGCTGTGGTGAAGGTCGGGGTCTCCTGCGAGGGTAGAGGTGACCGACCTGCTTGCATATAAAGCACTGGTTCGGGAGCCCCGAGAACTCCACTCTCTGATTTATCCATCCCCCCCTATCCTAGGTAGCTGAATGACCTTCGAAAGGGAGGAGATGTCAGGAACCAAAACCCTGACTGAAGAAGGCAGGCCAGCTGCTCTAGCCACCACCACTGAAGCTGCTATGGGGCCAATCTCAAGCACCGAGCCCACCAATGCCCCTATCCTAGAAAGGAGTGGAAGGTACTCGCGGCGGAGTCCAAGGAAGCAAACTGTGACATGAAAAAGGCGCTCTCCCTACTCGGCCGCTGCTGTGGGTCGAAGCCATGCTGCCAAGGTCTGAAGAAGGCCCGAGCATCCCTGATGTCCAGGGGACTCATGGCTAGGACCTGGGCCACACTCTGGGCTGTCTCGAACTCGATCTGGTAGTGTCCGCGGCCCAGTAGAGCTAAATGTCCAGGATCTTGCCCACATCTGCGCGACGAGAAGGCGGGCCTGGAGAAGATCCCGGATATCCCCTCTGCTGGGGCAAGTGCCGACTATACGGAAGATGGTGGAATGTGCCTAGAGGCGTTCCACCTCTGCGCGGCAAGGCTCGCTTCCTCTTCTGGCAAAAGAGAAAGCCTGATGGGGGTATCCTTAGGGGCGGGTGAGGGGACTGTGGAAGAGTCCCCTCATCCGCCCCCTGAGGATACCCCCACCTCAGAGTCCCTCTGAAGGAGCCTCCTTAGGTGGGGCGAGAGGAGCCTCCATCTGTGTCTGAAGCTTTGTTGAAGGCGAAGCGTAAATGGAAAGCCCTGCAGGAACCGAGCTGCACAAACGGCACACAAACGGCGGAGGAGGGGGAGAACAAAGGGGGGCGGAAAGAAGGAGGGGATTACAAACAAAGGCAACAAGGGCGGGGGGGAAGAGAGATGGAGCAGAGTGGGCTGGCATGAAAATAAGAGAGCAGTGGAGGGGGGGCTGGCGCAAATGAGCAGAGGCGGGGGGGGCTGGCACGAGTGAGCACAAGCGAGGGGGGGCGCGAGTGAGCAGCACAGGCGAGGGGGGGTGGCGCAAATGAGCACAGGCGGCAATGAACAGAGGCGAGGGCAGATAGGAGGCGGGGAAGGGGTGAGCGTGCAGGCTGTAGCGCGAGGGAAGATAGGAGGTGGGGAAGGGGTGAGCGTGCAGGCTGTAGCACGAGCAGGGGGGAGCGGAAGCTTCAGCGAGCGTAGGTTTTTCAGATTTCCAGATATTATTAGCATGACATTCTTGATATGAGTTACTTGATTCAGATAAAAGAGAATTAGCACTTTCAAGTGAGTCCTTTTACAAAAATCATATACGCGGAAATGGGAGACCTTATTGATTTTTGAATAGAAACCCGAGATACAATAGGGATGGTATGTCCCTTATCACATCAACCTTTTAAGCTAAAATCTCGATCATGATGTCTAAAAGAAATAACTCTATCTGGGAGACTAAGCTTAGCTCTCATCCTATGAAACCATGACATTCCAAGTAAAACATCTTGATGTTGGAGAGGAGAAATAAAGAAGTCCTCCTGGTCAACATATCCTTGCACATGAATATGGAGCTTTCCAATCAAAGGGGTCACTGGAACCCTTTGCCCAATGAAAGCACCTTCCACACCAGTGCATGTCCCATCTCATGCTCATGTATGACCACTTAGCGGCTAACTCCATTGATATGAACTTATGTGTAGAGCCTGTGTCAAACAATATGAGACTATCATGGTCTCATACTTTGCCCCATACATACAATAAGCGTGATTCCTCTGGATCATCCGTGTGCTCCGTGAGAACCATAGTTTCTTGAGGATTGTCTTTCTTAGCTGTCTTTTTAGGACAAGCTCTAGAAACATGACCTTTTTCCCCGCATGTAAAGCACTTCTTCTCCTTGCAATAGCGCTCCATCTCTTTGGGAGAGAGACGATTGCTACCCTCGTAGACACCCTTGTCCTTCTTCTTGTCACCTTGATTCTTGTTGTGAAAAGAATGCTTAGCACCGTGCTGGGACTTATCTCCTTGCTAGACTTTATTCACCGACTTTGTAGTAGCAAAGATCTTGGATGCTACTAGAGTATGATGAATGATTCCAGAGATAGTTTGGGGCTTTTGTGCATTGACATAAGTCTTCATGTCTTCAGGAAGACCAGCACAAAACTGTTGCTTTTGCTTAGGAAAATCTATCCTGTTGGAGATAGTGGCTTTGAGATGTGCATCCCAAAACTTGTCCGCATACTTTTGGATAGTTTCCCCTTGTTCAAGCTTTAGGCTTCACCATGCCATAAGGACATCGTCTTCAGCTTCTTCAATGAGAAATTGCTTTCATGATAGCAGTTCTGCACGTCTTCTGAGTGGTTGGAGCAATGCCTTGGGTTCTTAAATTCACCCACCATTGCCTTGTAGACTTTTGGTGGAAGTACATAGCAACATGCCTTATCTTTGAGCGCTCGTCAAAGTGCTCTCCTCCAAAAGCTGAGTCAAACTATTGTGGATAAATCCAAGGATTTTATCTGTAGCTCCATAAGTTTCGTCATAGGAGAGGAAGGCAACATTCTTCCCTCCTTCTTTGAACTTTTCCAAGTGGTGGGACCTCTTCCATGCTGGATGTACACGCCTATGCCCCCTTCTTTTGCGCTTAGCCTTTGGTGTAGCCGCATCGGAACTTGATGAATCAGAAGGTGGAGATGGAGGAGTTGGAGACCTCCTTATTCTTTGTCATGGGTTCCTCCTATCATTGCTTTCTTCACTAGAGAAAGAAGGGCTATAAGAAGGTCCAGGATGCCTTCTCTTTGTATTACGGATAGGAGAGCGCTTTGGACGTCGTCGTCCTAGGGGCAAATCATCGTCTGACTACTCTTCTTATCACGTGCTATATGGTCTTCACCATCATCTTCTCTTGTACACTCTCTTCTTTGAAGCTTTCGAGAATCTATAGAGTCAGATCTTCCTCTCCTTGCAGGATTAGACTTTTGATCTTCTCTAGAACCTTCCCTTCTTGGTGATTCCTTCCGTTCTAGAGAGCGAGCTCTCCATCCTGGAACTTCAGGAATCAACACATTAGCTTCCAATTGAGCTTGTATGACTGTTTCCAAATTAGGATTACTTTGCGCTTCTTGCAACCTGCGAGCAAGATACCGTGCAGCTCTCATGCCTTCATTAGACGCATCATCTTCCAAAAGATTAATTGCATTCAAATCAAGCAATTACTGTTGATTATCAGACATCTTGACTTTTCCTTAAGATTCAAGGAAATGTTCTTTTAGGAAAAGAGAAATCCGTTGGTACCCACACCCACCGCGGTGAGAGTTCCGCTAGTAGATTAAAATAGAAGAGTGGGGTTAACAGTGTGACTTCTCAGAGGGCTAGGCTTTGGAGACTTTCTACAAGCTCATTACTGCTAAAACCATAGGTACCCTCCAAAGAGGTGCAGCATTAAGACAGGAGCTCCCCCCAGTCTCTAGCACAACAAAAAGGTTAAAAACCTTCCCATTTCAAGAAGAAGTTAATAACTCCTAGATCTTCCTATGTTAATTTAAAAGAAGACCTACCATTCATGGAATACTTAGGACCACTTCTTTCTTAAAAGAAAGAAAAGCCTAAATGCAAATAGCATGTGTATATGCTCGTAACGATTGTAGCTAGGTAATTAATTTTGGGTAGATCTTCACTTAACAATTCAATAATCAACAATTGAAATATAAATCGACACGTATTGAGGGCCGATTTGTGAGGCCAGCCCCCCCTCGAAAGGCTTTGTATTATCTTGTGCTCAAGCTCTTACAAGAGTCATATACAATCTTTAGGACCTTAGATCCTAGGAACTCCATCACCAAGACAACTTGATGGCTTAAGAGAGCTTGTGTGTACCATTCTCCTCTTCTCAAGCACTCAAATACCACACGAGCAAGGAGTACTTCTAGAGAGGAGTAGAGTGTATGTAGCGGTAGATGGAAGCTTTCATGGAGAGCTTCATACACTAAGTAAATAACTAGCTACCAAGGGAGGTAGCATAAGCAAGGTGAAGATATGAGAAACTATGTAGAGATCAGTGTAGAGGTAGGTGAGAGATTTCTATAGAGCCCCTCCATGCATGAAACAAAGCATGCATGCAAGACTTGTGACCCTCTGAAGCTTCCCACATGCAAAAAGCAAAGCAAATTCTATTTTTTAAGCTGGAAAAAGGTAGGGCACCAACTTTTTAGTTTGGGGAGTCCACTTTTGGGAGGCTCCTTGAGAGATGACTTGGGGGACACTCCAGCCCCTATTCCCACTCTCTCTTGGCCACTTTTCCACCCATTTGAGCCCTCCAACCCATGGTCCCAGCCTTATTTCCTTCCCGTAAGCCATATTTTGCCCGTTTTTGGTCCTCCGGGAGTATGTTTGACTTCCCGTAAATCATGGTGAGTTCTTGGAAAATTGTCCAATGCACCTTTGAAGTAGCATTCACCTGTGGGCACTTCCCATTGCCCGAATGCACTTCCTGCATGTCATTTTCTTAGCTTTACTGACCTTCTCTCTCTAGAAATAACCTGTTTCCAGTAAGAGACCATCCGTTTTAAAGCTATTAACTTGTGTTATGCACCTTTGAAGGTTTATTACACTTACTGGCATTTTTGCTAATACCCAAATATACCTTCTTGCATAGCCTTATTGATATTCTCTCTCTAGAAATATCCTATTTCTAGTGAGAGAATATCACTTTTAAAGCGACCAACTTATTTTATGCACCTGTGAAGGTTTATTCCTACCTTAATATGCCTTCTTGCATAACCTTGCCTTGCTTCCTTTGTTTTCTCTCTCTAGATGGCCACTTTTTAGAGAGAGAAAACCTATGAAGCTCATCAAAAATATAATAAAATATAATTTTGATGACAAACTACGCTTTTCAAAGGCTTCTTCCAGAGCCATTTATGCAGTGTCAATAAGCTCTCTCTCTCTCTCTCTCTCTCTCTCTCTCTCTCTCTCTCTCTCTCTCTCTCTCTCTCTCTCTCTCTCTCTCTCTCTCTCTCTCTCTCTCTCTCTCTCTCTCTCTCTCTATCTATCTATCTATCTGATCGCACGTGCGTGAGTTCGGCAGCACGAGGGGAGGACACTGTGGCTGTCAGTTCATGTGCTAGGTGAAGGAGAGGACACTCTTGCAACCAGTAGGGTATCACCACATCTCATCTCCTCCTTCACGATCCCCTTTGAAGGGCGGGTAAGAGCTTCTCTATCTCTCTTCCTCCTACCCTCTTGCTCTCATTTGGAAGCTCAATGGAAGCTATGTTGCTTGGCTATGATGTTGTTATGTCAATACGTGAGATAAGGCCTCTTCTTGATAGGTCCTTGGCTATGTTGCTTGGCTATGTTGTTGTTATGTCAATGTGTGAGATAAGGCCTCTTCTTGATAGGTCCTTGGCTATGTTGCTTAGCTATGATGTTGTTATGTCGATACTCGAGATAAGGCCTCTTCTTGATAGGTCCTTGGCTATGTTGCTTGGCTATGTTGTTGTTATGTCAATGCGTGAGATAAGGCCTCTTCTTGATAGGTCCTTGGCTATGTTGTTGTTATGTCAATGCCTGAGGTAAGGCCTCTTCTTGATAGGTCCTTTGTTATGTTCCTTGGCTATGTTTGCTTGGCTATGATGTTGTTATGTCGATGCTCGAGGTAAGGCCTCTTCTTGCTAATTCTTTGGCTATGTGGTTGTTATAGTCAAAGCTTCTTCTTGTGAAAGCTTAAGGAAAGTCATCATGGTTGCTTATGAGGAAAACCCTCTTGTTTAGCTTGATGTGTTCTTATGGAAGCTTAAAGAATGTTACCCTTGCTTTGCTTGTTGTGATGCATGGTGAGGAAAACCCTCTTGTGGAAGCTTAAAGAAATTTATCATTGCTTTATTTGAAGTGGTGCTTGAAGCTAAGGAATGTGTTATGCGAGGAATTCCTCTCCTTGATGGGACACTTCTTGGTATGTGGGCACACAAAACCTCTTCATGCTTGTCATTTGTATGCATGCTTGGAGGTAGGGTATGTTGTTATGCTTGAGGGGGAAACCTCTTTTTCTTGACGCTATGTACGTTATGTTGTAAGGAGTGGTGGATGAGGGGCACAATGTCCTCTTAATACTTGATGTATTGAAAGAGTGATTGTTAGGAGGGAAAGGTTGATGGATGAAGGTATAAAAACCCTCTTCGTGTGCTTAACATTGCTATACTTAGCACAAGTAGGTGTTTTTGGATAATGACCTCACTAGTGATTTAGACCTCTTTGCTTGTTTAAGGTCCATGGGATGCATGCTAGCTTGTGTGTGTGCTTCATGGGATGCATGCTAAGCTTGTGTGTGTGCTTCATGGGATGAATGCTAGCTTGTGTGTGTGCTTCATGGGATGCATGCTAAGCTTGTGTGAGTGCTTCATGGGATGTAGGCTAAGGAATATGTGTGCCTTATGGGGCTCATGTTAAAGGAATGTATGTGCTTCATCGGGTACAAGCTTCGGGCTTAACAAAAGAAAAAAAAAGAACAACACTCGTAAGATAAGGAACTTCTCTCTCTTGATCATAAATCGTCTCTCTAAAGGAAACCACCTCTTTTCAAAGAAACCAAATATAACTGAATTCGATGAAATTATAAGCAAGGGTTAGGTTGTTCTCTGGAGGTGATTGTTCAATTCGGTTAATGTGATGCTATGGCCTATTGTTATGTCCTGTGCAGGGGACAAAAATGTCCGTTAAGTATGGTAAGCAAGAAAAAAAAAAGGATCGTAAGAGAAGCGATAAATTAAATTGGTAGTTCTGGATCGTATACTTATTGTTTTGGTTGTCAATTTTATTCCATTTATTGCTTTAAATCGAGGGATGGTTAATTCCCCTCCTATTATCGCTTTACGTGAAGCATAATTTTGGTTCCCGAGCTCCTAAAACAAAGGAGACTTTGGCGAAATTTTTACTGAAATTTTATGGGGGCGAGAAACACGAAAACCATATTCGAATTGGTTGATGGACACTTGGAATACCTCTTGGGAGTTGCCCTCCAGGTAACCACTGATGAGAGATGGTGAGGTCGTAAAAGGGATTTCGTTAGTACTCGCTTCAGAGTATGACCCTCAGTCGTCCTAGGGGAATGCACTATATTCACGGTACCTGGATTGTGTAGGTATCTGTGCTATGAACCAAGGATCGTTCCGATGCTATCTTTATAACCATAAAATGTTATCGATAAGTGGGAGGAACTACCGACTCACAGGTGACCCAAAATTTCTAGGACAGGGATCTAACCTCTCAAATCTCTTCCCGTCTCCAAGTTGGTAAGTTCAAACGTCCTTCTCAGCTTAAATTAATTCTCTATCTCACGGTCCACCGTGGCCTAAAAACCATCTTCTTTAAAGAAATATCTTAGCTTCACAATGGAACCTCTTTACCCCATAAGGAAATAAAGAATCATAGAGTAAGAAGGCCTTTCCAAATTTAATGAGTTAAAGGGAAAAGTGCAAGTGTCGCCTTATCACGTGGCGGAGGAGACAGAAGTGAGCTAATGTCCATGGGAATAGAGCTCGTGGTCCGGAGAAGAATATGGATGCATGATAACTAGTGTAAACTATTACTTATATGGGAAAAGGTGAAAAGATGCAGGGGGGAAGAGAGCTTGAGCTCTTGCAAGCACACACACACACTCACAAAACCCTAATAGAGAGCACACAAGGTGAGAGGCTGAAAATCTTCTACTTCTCTACTCAACACTCAACACACCATATACAAGATAAGAGTACACACAATATGAAAGGTACTCAACCAATACATACACGGGTTCTCTATAGTGTGAACCCGACTAAATGAGCTGGCGCTATAACTATGCCAGTCTCTAGAGTGGCTGTCACACAGCCTGTCATCCCACTGGCCGCATATCACCCAAGATCTCACCAACCATGCCAGTGGTGTAAGTGTGGGGCCTATCCCCCAGGCGGGTCATCAGTGTCCACCGCCTCACTAGAGCTCGATATCTCAACACTCCCCCTCGAGCTCAACTCCATCTCATGTACACCAAGCGAAGCTCTGAATCTGCGGAGCTTCTCTGTACCCAATGCTTTGGTGAAGATGTCAGCTACCTGATCCTCTGTGCTGACATAAACAAGGTCAAGGTCTCCTGCCAAGACCTTCTCTCTGACGAAGTGGTAGTGGACCTCTATGTGCTTCGTACGAGCATGAAAGACTGGGTTCCTGGCCAACTGTATACTGCTAATGTTGTCACAGAAAATGACAACTTGTCTATCCAGTGATAGACCCAAATCTGCAAGTAGCTTTCTCAACCAAGCTACCTCACATGCTGCCATAGCAGCTCCTCTGTACTCGGCCTCTGTACTCGATAGAGCAACCGTAGGCTGCTTCTTGCTGCTCCAAGTCACAGCAGCACTCCCCAAAGAAAACATGAATCCACTGGTAGATCTTCTGTCTGAGATACTACCAGCCCAATCAGCATCTGTGTACCCATGTACACATATCTCTGTCCCAGTCTCATAGAATAGTCCACAATGCAAAGTAGACCTCACATACCTCAGTATGCGTCTCACTGCATCCAAATGCGGTTTCCGTGGAACCTGCATAAACTGACTCACCAACCCAACAGCATAGCTCAAATCTGGTCTGGTGATCGTCATGTAGATCAAACTTCCTACTATGCTCCTGTACATAGTAGGATCCTCCAAGATCTCTCCTGAATCTGCACTCAACTTGCCATTCTGATCCAATGGCACAGAAATAGGCTTACAGCCTGTCATACCATACTTGGACAACATGTCCAAGCCATACTGTCTCTGCAGTAATCCAATACCATGTGGTGACCTAATCACCTCAATGCCCAAGAAATATCTGAGCTCCCCCAGATCCTTCATCTCGAACTTCTGTCTAAGCAAGATCTTTACATCAAAGATCTCTGCATCATGGTCCCCCGTAATGATCAAGTCATCTACATAGATGACAACAAGCACAACTCCTCTATCACCATGTCTCACATACAATGAGAAATCTGCATTGGCTACATGAAAGCCAATAGTGACAAGATATTCAGAAATCTTGTCAGACCATGCTCTTGGTGCTTGCTTTAAGCCATACAAGGCTTTCTTCAACCTGCAAACATGCTCGGGGTGACCCACATCCTCATAACCAGGTGGCTGCAACATATACACCTCTTCTTGCAAATCCCCATGCAAGAATGCATTCTTTACATCCATCTGATGTAAAGACCATTTCTTTGACGCAGCCACTGCTATCACAACTCTCACCGTTGCCATCTTGGCAACTGGGCTGAAAGTTTCCTCATAATCAATCCCATATGTCTGCGCATATCCTTTGGCTACCAATCTAGCCTTGTACCTGTTTATGCTCCCATCACTGTTATGTTTAACTTTGTACACCCACTTGCATCCAATGGCTTTCTTGCCTTCTGGCAATTGCACTAAATCCCAAGTTTCATTTCCATATAGTGCATCCATCTCCTCATCCATAGCTTTCTCCCAATTCACATTTCCAACAGCCTCATCAATGCATGTGGGCTCAACAACCTGCACAACCTTTGCCATATATGCATAGTGATGTGCCACATAACCATCATATGTAAATCTCTGCACAGGGTTCTTCACTCTCCCTGATCTTCGCAGCTTTTCATTCATGGCTTCCATAGCCTTCTTTACACCAGGTGTTCTCATAGCTGGGATCCCAAGCTCCTCATCAAGGCTCATATCCGAGCCACTAGACTCTCCATCAACATGAGAATGTCCTGCAGAAATGTCAGGCATACCAAGGGGCTCAACCACTTTCTCTTTTCCTTTACGTGATGTACTAACCACATTTGCAGGACTAGTATTATGACGCAGCCTGCCACTCCATGGTCTATCAACAGACCCACTAGATGAGGACTCTCCTGGTCCACTCAAAGACTGTGATTGCTGACCTGCATTCTGTGCAACCACACTTCCACTCAAATCAGCCCCAACAGCTTCTTTTTCAGCAGCATACCAGCTGCTCATCTCATCAAACACAACATCCCTGCTTACCCTCAACTCACGTGTAGTAGGGTTATAACACCTGTATCCCTTTTGCTCAAGGGAGTATCCAATAAACACACATTTTTCAGCTTTCGGATCCAGCTTAGTTCTCAGCTCATCTGGCACATGCACATATGCAATGCATCCAAAAACTTTCAGATGAGATAAATCTGGTTTTCTGCCAGTAAACTTCTCCTCTGGAGTTACATCATGTATGGCTGCAGTTGGAGTCCTGTTCATGATGTATACTGCTGTAGAAACAGCCTCAGCCCAATAGCAATGCGGCATATTCTTCTCTTCCATCAATGCCCGCGCAATCTCAGCAATGTGCCTGTTTTTCCGCTCAGCAACTCCATTTTGCTGCGGAGTATATCTGCATGTGAACTGTCTCCGAATACCATTCTTCTTCAAAAATTCAGAGAACTCATTGGAGAAGTACTCTCCCCCTCCATCTGACCTTAGGCACTTTACATATTTCCCTGTTTGCTTTTCAACCAAAACTCTGAAATTTTGAAAGTGAGTGAACACCTCACTCTTCTCCTTCATGAAATATACCCACACTTTTCTTGTGTGGTCATCAATGAAAGTGACATAGTACCTGCAGCCTCCCATAGACACGGTCTTCGTAGGACCCCATACATCTGAATGCACAACATCTAGTGCATTTCTGCTCACATATCTGTTACGTGGAAACACATGCTTTGTTTGCTTCCCAAATTGGCATGCTTCACATATTTTCTGCATACCTTCCACTTTAAATTTTGGCAGCCCTGTCACAATTCCTTTTGTCTGCATAGACTTCAATCTCTGCACATTCACATGACCAATCCTTTTATGCCATATATCTGTGTCTGCAACAACTCCTGAACCATTTGCAAACATTGCAGCACTCATCTCAGGCATGTCTACATCCAACGTAAACATTCTGCCCACTCTGTTGCCTTTTGCAACCAACCTGCACTTGTCTTTGAAATCTTCAACATAACACCCATCAGGGTTAAACCGAACCTGCAAACCCTGCTCAATCATCTGGCCAACTGAAACCAGATTCTTTGTTATGTTCGGTACATGAAGTACATCTGCAAGGTACTTCACTTTGCCATCCTGCATAGACAATGGCACATCTCCAATGTGGGCAATTGGATGAGCAGTGTCATCCCCTGTTTCCACAAAACCTGGTCTTTCCGGGTTTTTCATCTCCTTGAACCACTCTCCATGACTCGTCATGTGGTTCGAAGCGCCTAAATCCACATACCATACATTATCTTTTTGTGCTGCATCAACATTTTCAGACATGGCATTCACAACATGCTGCATAACAAACAACCTTTCATTATCCTCATTATTTCTGCTTGAGGATGCATAGTTGTTTTGCTGCACTTTCCCATTTTGCATGTCAGCCTGCTTCTTATAACATTCTGACTGCACATGTCCTGGCTTACCACAATAGTAGCATTCACGTGCATCATTGTATTGCCTTTGCCAATTTCCTCGGCCTCTTTGACTCCCCCTGCCTCTGAATTTGCCTCTTCCACCTGCGTGCTGTTGTTGTTGTTGTTGATTCTGGGACTGTTGTTGTTGCTGCTGCTGACCATAATTCTGATTACCTGTTCGGCCACCTCCTTGACCGCGTCCACGGCCTCCTCTACCTCGTCCTCTTCCTGAACTTGTGTAGAAGGCCTGTTGCTCTGAACTGTTTTTACTTTGTGAAGACTGTTGGTCTTCACCCAAGCTCTTCTCTTCGATAATCAGCATAGACACCAAATCTGTAAAGTTGGGAATGTTTTCCCGAGTCTGAATGGACGTCTTGAACGCCTTGTATTGTGGCCCGAGACCACGTAAACAGACTTCCACCTTGTCATCATCATCTACTGACACACCAATAGATGCAAGGGATTCCACAATGCCCTTTATCTTCAACGCATAGTCATTCACAGACATGCTCTTTTTCTCCACAGTATGAAGTTCATTCTTCAACTGTATCTTACGTGCCTTGGTATTTGTTTCATAGAGCTTTACCAAGGTGTCCCATGCCTCCTTGGGGGACTTGGCATCCTGAATGTGCCCAATCATGGTGTCCTGTATACTAATGGAAAGCCAATACATAACCTTCCTGGCTCCTTGGTTCCAGTCTTTAAACTCTTTCACATCTGCAGCAGTCGGATTTATATCCGGTATCTCCGGTGCCTCTTCATGCTCACCTTCAATGTAGTCCCAATAGCCTTTTCCCATTAGGAAATTAGTCAGCCTGAACCTCCAAGCATGGAAGTTATTCTTGTCCAGCTTCTCAGCCACAATCTGTGTTATGCCATCATTAGACATCTTGCCAAATACACAATTTCACCAGAAACTGCACTCTGGTTTTTCTGCACAACCTGCAGTATTTTCTGCACAGCGGTACTGTTGTACTCTCAAATGTCACAACCAGTGACTTGAATGTGCATACATACACCCAATGGCAACTGTAGACCTCTTTGCAGCACCCACAGTGTCTGCACAGTCAATCTGTCTTCCTGCAGTTCGTAAAACAGAGTTCTGCAGAGAATCGATGACTTACCCGCAGTGCTCGAAATCGCCTGCTTTCTGAAAAACGGAGGTCCAGACGCGCCCGAAACGCGTTTTCGGCCCGAAAATATCTTGAACGACTGTATAGTTGCCCTGTAGCTTCACTCCCGCGAAGAAAGCTCCTCAATCGGAGATCGTTTGCCGGTGCCTCCCGTAGAGCTCCCGACAAGGGTGTAGTCACCAACACAATAGGGAAGAGTAGTTGCAGCTCTTACCCTCGTACCGCTTCCTGTGGTTCTCTTGCTTGCAGCTCAGCCCTTAGCACGAACCAGGCTCTGATACCATGAAAAGATGCAGGGGGGAAGAGAGCTTGAGCTCTTGCAAGCACACACACACACTCACAAAACCCTAATAGAGAGCACACAAGGTGAGAGGCTGAAAATCTTCTACTTCTCTACTCAACACTCAACACACCATATACAAGATAAGAGTACACACAATATGAAAGGTACTCAACCAATACATACACGGGTTCTCTATAGTGTGAACCCGACTAAATGAGCTGGCGCTATAACTATGCCAGTCTCTAGAGTGGCTGTCACACAGCCTGTCATCCCACTGGCCGCATATCACCCAAGATCTCACCAACCATGCCAGTGGTGTAAGTGTGGGGCCTATCCCCCAGGCGGGTCATCAGTGTCCACCGCCTCACTAGAGCTCGATATCTCAACAAAAGGAACCAAAAATTTGAAATTAGGAAGGAAACTACTTGGGGTTGCGTACTATCGAGGATAGGATCAAGCTGACTGCTAGATTAAATGCCTTCCTTGATTGCACTGTTTACTAAAGCTCGATAGTGCGTCCCCCGAGGTGCTCAGTTGGGTGGTGTGGTCAGGCTAGGGGTCTCGTACGGTGGCCTATTACCCCTTTTTTTCCCTACTCTAGAGCCCGAGGGATGGAGGGATGGGAAAGGGGTGGTTATCTAGTTAGTAGTATTCGTTATGACGTATTATTAGAAGGATCAAGGTTAGGGGTAGTATCCCCTAGTTGTATTCGCCCCGGTGGGCTGGTGCCGTCGCGAGGATGATAATCCTACGAGGTCCTGGACCCATGTGAGAGGGACGTCTTGACCTCTGTAGGAAGTCGATGTGGCCCTTACAAGTGGTATCAGAGCTGGTTGTTTGCCTTGGGATGTGGAGAATTTTAAGGGAAAGAAAGAGGGCGAGGAATTGTTCTAATCTGATATTGAGACTTGCAGATGGCCTAGAATTCTCGTGAAGAAGAAGCAATGGCTCAGATGGTGGATCATTTGGAACTGTCGAACCCTGCTCATCAGAAGAGAGCATTCGTGGTCGAGACAGATTGACGTATCTTTCCTCAAGAAGGTTCCACTAGCGCTCAAACCAAGTGGATATTACGGCAAGGAGTTACTCGAGTGACTTTATTTGGGTAGCAGCACATCCTTAACAATCTCCAATTGGCTATCACACGCAAGGCGCTGGGTCTTGGACCACAATATTATTGCATCATTCGATCAGCTGCCCCAAGTTTTGCAAGTAAGATGCTCCTTTTAGTGAACTATTTGCCACATGAGAAAATGAGCATCAGACCCTTCGGCGGACCTGCTTTAGGGGGACCCTTCCTTCATTCCCCCCGCCGAGGCAAGCAATTGGCAAAGGAATTAATCGAAGGTCCACCCCAATGGGAGAACTTTGACCTTTCTGTCCCTGTTATGTCTGGTGGTGCCATGGGCGGAACTATCATGGTATTCGACAAGATGAAAGAGATGACAATTGAGAGCTGACCTTTTGTAAACTTTTTGTAATGATCCCCGAAATTGTATCCCCTTTTGTAATGCTGAGATATAACCGGATTTAATCAGTACCTTTCAGCAAGATTCGGAAATCAGCTCATGTGCTAGGTGAAGGAGAGGACACTCTTGCAACCGGTAGGGTATTGCCACATCTCAGCTCCTCCTTCGCAATCCCCTTTGAAGGGCGGGTAAGAGCTTCTCTATCTCTCTTCCTCCTACCCTCTTGCTCTCATTGTTCCACTCGCTAGGATCCAATGCGGCATAAATTTTGGCTCTTTCATCTGCTTCTTCTTCTATGGTGACTTGATTTATAGTGGCGGGCTTGATTGTTCCCACCTCGTCCACCTCGTCTTCCCCTCCCACGAGAAAATCCTTGATTTTTATTGTTCCTCGGTCCTGCTTGCTTTGACTGGGTAGGAGGGGGAAGAAATCCTTTGGCTTGCACATAGGAGTTGGACTTTACTGGAAGGCTATTGGGATAAGAGACCCATTGGCCAGGCGATTGGGGTGAGGGCAGTCCCTTCTCAAGTGTCCCCATTCAGCATTGCAGTCCTCTAATGTTCGAAGGAGTACTTTCAATCGCATTGATTCTTAGGGGACCTATGGTTGGATAAGGACCTTTCGCAAAACTAGACACTTGTGAATTCATGTTCCTTGGGGGAGCTCTGTACATTGAACATTTGGCTAAGAAGGAGGAGACTTCCTCTTCTCCCCTACTGATTCCTTTTTCTTCAAATTGTTGAGCTTAGACTTGGCGCGGATTAGGGCGTCGGCCAAGGATACAGGGCATAGGGCCTCTACTTTATCTACCAGCTGAACTTGGAGCCCAAGAATGAAATGGCTCAAATTCTGTTCCCCTATCATAGGTGGGGCATAGGGGGATAACTTGATAAACTCTTCATAATAGTCTTCGACTAATCTCTCTTTTTTACAACACAAGCTAGAAACTCATTCATCTTGGTGGTCGCATCATCTTGGTGGTCACATAGTTCATTGGGTGGTAGTAACCGAATCTTGACAGTGTCCCAAGACTGGGTATTCTCATCCACAAGGCGGGACTTGCAATCCACTTTCCACCATGTCTTTGTCCACTTTCAATTTTGCTTTAGCCAGGACCCCCTTTGCCGCGTCGTTGTAATGTGTGAGATTGAAGTAATTATCCATGGACATAATCCATTCTTCCAAAACTTTGGGTACGTCTTCTCCTTCCCCTAAGAACGGTTTGGATTGAAGAGTCTTGAGAAGATTCTTAAGGTTTTTGTCTCTTCCAAAGTCTTCGAGAGGCTCATGAAGAGGAACAGGAGTAGATCCGTGCTCTGTGTTCTACTCTCAATTGGAGCATCGGCAGGAGTAGGTACCTCACTGCGACGTTTGACCGCTCGATTGACTCTCCGAGGTAGCATTCTTGATCTTACCTTCAAGATAAGAAGAGAGGTAATAATTATGAAAGGAACCACAAGGTTTCACCATGGGACCAACTTTAACCATTCTTGATAAGATAGAGAATCGAAATTCAAAAACGACCGATTACATTCTTAAGATTACATTTGATACATAGGTACACTTGGCTTGGTATTACATTCTTTAATAGGGAATAATCAGAGAGAGAGAGAGAGAGAGCTTATCGACGCTTCAAAAACAACTCTAGAATAAGCCTTTGAAAAGCTTAGTTAAATCATAAGTTAGAGAGAGAGGGTCCCCACTCAAGTGAGAGAGAGAAGTCCTCTAAAGCTTCCCAAAAAAAAACCACCACAAAGTCCCAAACAAAACTCCTTTTTATAGCTAGCAAAAGAAGTCCCACAAAGATACACGTGAAAATTTCTACAAGTTCCAAGCATGACCCCTTCTTTCAAGTGGAGTCCTTTCTCCTTACATAAGATTTTCAAGTGGAGTCCTTTTTTCCTTACAAGAAATGTCCTTAGAATGAGAGGTTACCAAAAAAAAACTTTTAAGTTTGCAATTATCCCAAGTACAAGTAGTTAGGCTAACTAACTTATTCACCCATTTTTCCACTTCGTTCCACAAGAACCCCATCACATACGCGGAGTTATAAACTCATTTGATACGAGCCTGAGATGGAAACAACATTGAATCAAAAAAATCACCTTCCGTACACAAATAGCTTAGCAAGACCATAGTGGTTACATAGCCCAAGCTTAGGGAACACATTCGAGGAGGTGGAGAGATCCGTACTGAAGAATGAGGTTAGAGAGATAAGAGGATTGGGGGGGGACCTTACAAGCTCCCCAACAAAAAGAAAGAGTTGCCCTCAGCTCGCAAAATTTGGGAATTGAGCTTGGCAGTCCTCCCAGGAAGCATCTTCCGCCGGATACCCTTTCCATTGTACCAGCACTTTTCTAAGTATCCGACTCCACAGTTGCTTGTCCTAGATTTCCAAAATACTCTCTGGTTCAAAAAGAATCTCACCCTGGGTTTGACCCTTAGAAAGACTTGTTTGCCTTTCTTGAATTCTCTTTTTGAGCGCTTTAAGTCTGCCTAGCTCTTCTGTGATCATAGGCTATTTTGAGATTTGAGCGGATGATCTTGAGTTGTTGGTCCATTTCTTGTAACATTTCTTGTGCAGCTGGTACTTGAATCAATGGATCAGGCTGTTTTGAGATTTGAGCGGATGATCTTGAGTTGTTGGTCCATTTCTTGTAACATTTCTTGTGTAGCTGGTACTTGAATCAATGGATCTGACATCTTAAGCGGGGTTAGACAATCTTGTCCGTAAAGTGCCTTGAAAGGAGACATACCTAAACTCCTATGATGAGATGAGTTATAGGCGAATTCCACTAACGGGCAAATATTTGATCCATAGCCTTGGTTGCTGGTTACAGTATGCTCTCAGCATGTCTTCCACCACTTAGTTGACTCTTTCTCTCTGCTCATCTAATTCGGGATAATAGGCTGTACTCATGTTGAGTTCAGTCCCCCACTGTTTCAAATAAAGCGATCCAAAACTTAGAAGTGAACTTTGCATCTCGATCACTTATGATTCTTCGGAGAAATCTGTGTAGTCTGACGACTTCTTTGACAAATATTCTAGCTATATTTGATGTTTTAAATGTCTTCTTCACTGGTACCAGGTGAGCTACTTTGGTTAATTTGTCGACCACCACAAAGATTGAATCGTAACCACTGATGACACTGGGTAGACCGATTAGGAAATTCACGCTAATGCATTCCTATTTCATTTCGGGAATATCTAAAGGATGGAGTAAACCTGGTAGTGTTACCCTTTCTGGCTTCACCTTTTGATAGCCAGACACTGTTTGGTGAATTCTAGGGCGTCTTTCTTCATCTTGGGCCAATAAAAGCTTTTCTTTAAGTTGGCGTACATTTTGTGATATCCGGGGTGTTCTGCTAAGGGTCCTTCATGAGCTTCTCGAAGAATCTTTCCCCGTAATGGAACGGGTATGCATCTTCACTTAAGGTAAAATAGCTGACCCTCTTCGAGTGTGTATCCGGCTAATTGTTTCTTAACTTTTCCTTCTTGGAGTTCCTTTATCAAAGATCCGAAGAACTCATCTTGCTCTAGTTCCAGTTGGAGTTCTTGGGGCAAAGAGGATTGCAGGAGGGTAAGGGCTAGGGATATCATCTTCCTGCTTAGAGCATTTGCGACAGCATTCTCTTTTCCTGGCCTGAATTTGATCTCAAAATTGAACTCTTGCAAGAATTTTACCCATCTTCTTTGTTTCATGTTAAGGTCAACAGGCTGGGTGAAGATCCACTTAAGACTCTTGTGGCCCATGACCAACTGAAAGACTTGACTGAGAAGATAGTGCCTCCATCTTTTGAGTGCATGAATCACTGCTAGGAGTTCCAGATCATGGGTCGGGTAATTCTTTTCATGAATCCTTAGCTGTCTTGATTTGTAAGCTACTGGGTGTCCTTCTTGTTTCAAAATCCCGCCATTGCCGCTTGCATCCACCACTACTTCGAATGGCTGTGAAAAATCTAGCAATTTGAGAACAGGGAAGGTAGCAAGGATGGGTCTTAACTTATCAAAACTCTGTTGCCTCTTTTCAGTCCATGAAAATGGTTCCTCCTTCTGGGTTAACTTGGTGAGGGGACCGGAAATCTTTGCGTAACGTGGGACAAACACTCGGCACCACCCTGTTAATCCTAGAAAACTATGGATATCAGTAACAGATTTGGGGGTGGGCCACTTGACGATGGCTTCAATATTTTTTGGGTCCGGTGAAAGCCCTTCCCTTGAGACAATGAATCCTAGGTATGCTACCTTGTCCGTGAAGAACGAGCACTTGCTCTTTTTGGCGAATAGTTGTTCTTTCCTGAGGATCTCCAAAACCTTCCTTAGGTGCTGCTCATGCTCTTGCTTAGTCTTAAAATAGATGAGGATGTTGTCCAAAAAGACAAGGACAAAGTCATCTAGCCCTTCTCTGAATAGATAAGTCTCATTAACCTGTTAAATGTGGCAGGGCTGTTTGTCAAGCTGAAAGGCATCACAATAAATTCATAATGTCTGAATCTTGTGCTGAAGGCAGATATCTTGTTCCTTGACTCTGACTTGATAGTAACCTGATCAGAGATCTATCTTTGAGAAAAAATAGGCTCCATACAGTCTATTCAGAAGTTCATCTATTCGGGGGAGAGGGTACTTATTCTTAATAGTGCACTAATTTAATCCCCTGAAATCTATGCATAGTCGAAAGGTACCATCCTTCTTTTTCTAGAAAAGGACGGGGGCACCCCATGGAGAGACACTTGGTCTGATGAAACCTTGATCAATGAGTTGAGTTAATTGCTCCTTTAATTCTATGGCTTCAGGTAAGGACATCTTGTAAGCTGCTCTCGCTATTGGATGGGACCCTCATTCCAGATCTATCTTGAGTCCTCTTGAAGGGGGAAGCTGGGTTGATTCTTCGGGAAATACATCTTGGTATTCACTTAGCCACTCTGGTTCCTTACTATCGGCCAACTTAGAGGGGTCATTCAACTGTAGAACAAAGATGGGTAATCCCTTTCTTAACCCTTTGACTAATCTGGAAGCCTTTACTACCCACAGGGGAGCCTTCCCTGATTTCCCTTGAGGAATCTGAACGGTCTGACAAGAAGGAGATGACCCCCTCTTTACAATGAATATTAGCTTGGTTACTCTGGAGCCAGTCCATTCCCAGAATCCCTTCAAATTTGCCTATCTTCATGACCCTAAATCTTTGAGAGTTGGGGGATCCTTGCAGGAATAAAATTTAAGCCACTATCCTTTCGTCGATTGTTACTACTGTCCCATTGGCTAAAGAGGCCCTTATCCTCTTTCCGGTGAGAGTTGTATCAACCCCTAACTTGACCACAGTGTGAGGCCCTTACCGGTGAGAGTTGTATCAACCCCTAACTTGACCACAGTGTGAGGTGACAGAAAAGAATATGTGCTGCCAGAGTCGACAAAGAGGGAGAAGGATTTACCCTGATATTTCGCAGGTGCTTCGATTATGGAGAATTGCTTGAGTAAACATCATCAAATAGTCATGAAACTTAGTGATCATACACACATGACACTAGGGAACACTGCTAAGATCTCAAATCACTAAAGCTGAGGTGCACAGAAATCACGATTTCTTATCGCCATGGCTAAAAATTTGAGATTTTAGTCGAGCATCATCACTAGGAACATGAGGAGATACTTCCTAAGCACTTTAGCAATAAAAAACAATGCAAACACGACCCTAAATCCCTCGATTAAGCTTACTAATCAAGAGAACAAAGAGAGCTTAATCTACACAAATTGGACATTAATCAAGAGATAAGCATTAGTTAAATACTCACACTTGATCCGTTCCATTCCGCATCCGTAGCCGTAGCCATTGCCTCGCAACACTCCCCCACACCTATTTCAATGTCCGTCCTTGGACATTGGTCTTGGAGGCTTTGTGGTGCTGCTTCAACTCTGTATCCACACGATGGAGGGAAGTAGCTCTGATGATTTAGTTGAGGTTGTTTTGACAAGAAAAAGAAAACAACTTTGGTGCTTGACACCTGATATGGCCGAGGGAAAAAACCCAGTGGGGAAAAAGTGCCCTTGCTTGTCGATCTTATTGATTATGTACATTTGTTGGAGTATGCTATAGATGGTCCTTCATGCTGTGATAGTGCATGGGTGGAAGCAATGAAATGTGTTTAATGCATGTGCCCAAGGGTGGGACACCCTAGTATGCATTCACAGAATATGCAATAAAAACAATTTGCTGTGCAAGAGAAGAGTTATGATGGGTTCTTTTAAAAGTAAATGTAGCACATAGAGCACTTGGAAGCACTCCAATAGCTGCCATTACTCGTAAAAGGGCATTTGATGTCGAGGTTTCTCCACTCTCCTTACCGTGCACAAGTGCGTGAGTGTAGGACTCGCCGCCGCCACTCCACCAACACTTAAGTAACTTAGACTTTGACTCTTATGCTCATCCAGCATGAGCGACACACCTATTAGCTCATCCGACACTTAAGTAACTTAGACTTTGACTCTTATGCTCATCCAGCATGAGCGACACACCTATTAGCTCATCCGACACTTAAGTAACTTAGACTTTGACTCTTATGCTCATCTCATCCAGCATGAGCGACACACCTATTAGCTCAACTCTCCAGCTTGAGCATAGTTGCATACCACATGAAGAAAAAGAAATAAGCTTTAAGCACATGCAAACTATATACACAGAGTAGTATTACATGAACAGTGGGACTGATGCCTTGCTCATTTGGTGGCTTGGCTACCCGACTCTTGACTCTTATGCCTACCAACACATTTTGATTGGTGGCGACTTTGGACTTCTTTGTTTGTGTCTTAAAGTACACAAATATGTAATTATAGTACCTTGATTAGGGGATCTCCTTTGGTAGAGTTTTTGACTTTGAACTCCCCTATAATTTGCTTTATGACCACAAGCCGTATCTCATCATTCTTATGTCTGTTTTTTGACTTTGATTCTAATCCTGTTGAGGTTGCCATTTGACTTCCATGTAGTAGACATAGAGACAGACATAGGCGATGCTTGAAATCATTCATTTGAGCGGGCATGTCATCGTTCGAGCTTGTCGAAGCGAATAGTTAGGAACTAGATTTTACATTTATGGTCACCCCAAAAACTAATCATATCTTGAGTTTTAGAGCTCCGTTTTCACTGCTGCCGAGACGACTGACTCATTGTGATGCTGGGAGTGCCCTCCTGGCTGGTGATTTCACATGATGAAGTGTAGAGGAGGTTAAAGTGTCTCAACACTTGGTAAATAAACTTCCTGTATAGCATGTATGCAGCATGTACAACATCATGAGAATGCTTTGGCATGACTTGAACCTCAAAATTTTGCAAATAGAAACAAAACTCATTTGGCCTATGTATGACCATATCTGGAGGTCGTAGCTTTGACTTGTGCTAAAACAGTGTGCTGACCAAGATTTTGAAGTTCATTTTGGGCCAAAGCACAGCCACAGCTTAGAATTGATGTGCCCATCACAGCCATGTAGTCAGATACCAGCAGTATGTTGAGAGCTAAGGAATTGCGATTCCTTAACCAGAGAACAGTGATATACTTTGAAATTACCAGCCTATTCTACACTCTTTGTAGACCATGTTTGGAATGTTGGCCATGAAAATTATGCTCAATTTGACCATGTTATGCATAATTTTGTGTTATAGGTCACCTTGTGCCTGCAGGATAGATTTTTGGCTTTTCTTGCCTTTTTAGGGTTTCCCCCCCACTTGTGCTATTAAGTTATGGGGCTCGACAGATGTCAGCTTACACCTGTTTGTGCATGGGTATTAAAGCAGTGTGACTATGCAAGGCCTTGATAAACCTTTAATAAGCTTACATGAAAGGCGTTATGAATATGCTAGTGGGCTGGCAACTTTAGCCTATAAGCTATTTTGTTTATCCTTTTCAGAATTTGAAAGGGTCCATAATAGCGATGTGCTAGGCATAGTACTTTTGATGACCTGAGTGCATTCCTTGCCAGTTTTTTCCCGTCTTTTGCCTTAATCGAGCCTTTGGGAACTTGAGCAAAACCCAGTCATCTTCCTTGAATTCAAGGGGTCTTCTATGCTTTTATCAGCAGTGCTCTTTTGCTTCTGCTGCGATACCTTTATGGCGTCCTTTATCTTCCCAAAAGACATTTGAAGATCACGCACATACTTATCCGCAGAAGCGAAGATGTTTTGATGCATCTTCAAAATTGGTGGAACTTTTGGTCTACCTTCGATGATCTCAAAAGGAGACTTTCTGGTAGAGCTATGCACCATGTTATTGTATGCATACTCTACTAACGGTAGGTATCTTTCCCATTGGTTGCGATGATCTACATCATTAACATAGTTCTTAAGTAGATCCAACATAGTGGAATTGACTATCTCGCTTTGAGGATGATACGCTGATGAGAAGTCTAGCTGTGTACCCATATTCTCAAATAGCCCTTGCCAGAAGAGACTCGTCATACGAGGATTTCTATTTGAGACTATTGACTTTGGCAAGCCATGGTACTTAAATATCTGTGAAATGAAGAGGTGTTAACCCATGACGGACACATACTATGTTTTACATCATTAATTTAAATATTCTGAGTCATGGGCCGGGCTTGTCGGTACCATATGTTAAGGATGAAGGGATTGGGTGATCGCCGATGAGAGGCGCACCTTGGATATCAGTAGGATAAGGGTTAGGGTCGGCCGACCATGTATGGGCGCCCAAGTGTGAACGGCCAAGTCACCTATATGAGTCAAATGTAACCCTAAAATCCTCATTCTCATGTGTTGTGAATAGAAGAGTGCTCTTGCCTTATCTCCTTGTTTTCCTTCTCCTGCGTGTGTGAGAGAGAGAGAGAGAGTGAGAGAGCGATCGAGCGCACTGTGTAGCGGCACGGCGAGGCGACGGAGAGGCGGTAGAGCGGCGACGGCGGCTCCTGCTTCACGGCTGCGACGCGGGAATCCTTCGAGGCGGCAGTTAAGCGGTGAGTGACACACCTTTTGCATTCTGTTTTGAGCTTGCCTTCCTGGTTGTATGCTTGCAGCCATTCGTGGCTCGTATACGGTGTTCGGCAAGTCCCCAGCTACGACCTGTGCGGCAAAAGCGCACATTTTTGGCGCCGCTGCCGGGGAGTTGCCCTGCACCAAGCTCCAGTTTGCAGCTCGGCTGCTGCGCGAAGCTTAATCTACACTGTAGGAAAGCGACTGTGTGTTTGTTGTTGAGGTGTTTCTATGTTTCACAATCTGTTTCTGCAATTTGTCTTTTTGCATTTCTGTTTCTTTTGTTATATTTCCGCTCCGCGTGTGGGCGAGCGTTCTGTTATCTGGTTTCTGCGTGCGAGGGGGATTTTCGAATCCCCAGATCTGTGCTGTGCGCGAACTGCGCCGCGGCCAAGGCTAAAGGCTGAACCGTAAAGGAACCCTAGAAAACCTATCTAAAAAAAAAAAAAACAGAAAACAAAAATTTAAAAAAATTAAAAATCAAAAATTAAATTTTATTTCTAAAGAAGAAACCAAACATGTGGAGGAAAGATTTTTCAATTGGAAAAAAAATTTGAAAAGAAAAAACCCCCAATCGACCCTCGACCCACGACCCCGGCCCCGGCCCCGGCCTCGGTCTTTTGATATATATATATAGGAGAGTGAGCCTCCATAGCTTTCTCTCAAGTGAGAGCTTATGGGAAGTTGTGCCCTATATGTAGCCCACTCCCCAAGGAGTAAAGTGAGTATGTGGGATAAAGCCCTCACCCTTTCCTCCACAAGCAAATAGGCTTTTGCCCTTTCCCCCCAAGGGAAACGGACTGTTTTGAGGACTACAGGAGCTCTAGATAGGCGAACACGGTGCTGTAAAGCACACTAGGATCCTTTGAACGATACGCTCGTTTCGAGCTATCATACGCCCTAGTCCAAGTTCGACCGTAAGTAAGGGGGTCAAAAACGGGTTAAAAACAACACAAAAACAAGTAAAAACGGGATGCGAAACACCTAAGAAACCACTTGTGTGAGTTTCAAGGGTAGTTACCAACGCACGTAGGGTACCCACGTCACATGCATCTACGTTCTGGTCGGGTACTAGAGCCGGAACCACTAGAAAGCGTTTCAGTCTATGCAGGCTCACACCATCCCTCCATGTTGGCATCTTGGCCTTCGGCTGGAACCCAAGGGAGTGCAACCCAAGATCCACGAATTGTGGATAGTGACTCATCCTCTGACTCAGAAGCCATGGAAGGGCACCCTACCAAGAACCCTGAGGAGACAAGCCAAAACATGCCAGTGTGGGCCCCACAACCTGGATCTAGCATGTTTAGTCGTCTAATAGAGACCTTTAGTAGAGCTACACGCTCTGAACATGCGACAAGCGAAGTAAATGAGGAAGGAGGGGTAGTAGATTCGCCATTCACATCTTATGTGGACCCTACCCTCCCAAAGAGTGTCCATGTGGATATTCTACCTACTTCGTTTAATGAGGGCCCTACTGAGCTACCAACTTCCGATGCTCTTCCTAAAGTAGAGGTCCCTAGAAGCCAACCCATAAGAAGTGACATTGCGTCCACTTCAAGAGAGCCGTTTGGCACACCAAGTCTAGATGGGATATTTCTCAATGAAAATTGGGAATATGATCTACACACAGAGACTCTAACTGACCTATACACAGGTTACACATACCATGTAGGTTGGTTAGAAGTCCTACGATCTACATCTAGCGCCACTAATCTAGAGGAGCAACAACACATGATATGTGAGGTGATTCATAGAATTATCCAAATTGAGAGGCAAAATAGGGGAGTGAACTTAGTTTCCACTGGCCCTATGAGGTTTTTGGATACGGGCAAGGCCAAACAACCAACCCTATCACAATTGGAGACTCCCTCGGTGAGTCCCATAGACCCTTCATATGTTGTTTCGCCTGGAGTCTCAATGCAGGTTGAGCCCACGAGTAGTAACTTTAGCTTTCCAACCTTGGCTCAACTTTCCATTAGGGAATCCGCAATGCCTACCCCAATGATGAGCATAGCTGAAAGTGCACCTGTTACCGCTGTAGTTAGTACGACACCGCTACCTAGTGGAACAGTACCTACAACAATGCGTGCCAGTGCCTATCGACCCTATGTACCTATCGCTACTCATGCTCAGGTAGCTCCTACGCCTCCTAGTATGCCAATGGCGTATGCTCCAAGACCGCTTTATCATAACCATTATCCAAGAGGAGCTAGACCTAGCCACATATCATATCCTACGTCATTTGCCAACCTACTCAGACCAATGCCAACTCCTATCAGCCAGGCTATCCCAGAAGTGCTTCCACCAGCTATGCCTGCTCACCTAGGTGATCTCGCAGCATTTGCTCAGACGATCGGACGATCTATTGCGGAAAACATGCGGGGTATGCCTGAGAGAGAACCTAGAAGCAAGGCAGTACAAGTGGCTAAGCTCACTCAAAACTTTAGTGGTAACGAGGACGTTAGGAAGCACATTGAAGTCTTTGAACACGTGTGTGATTCCTTGGAAGAGCACAATGAGCTGCATAAGTGTAAAGCTTTAGGCTTAACCTTGAGTGGGAAGGCTGGAGATTGGTATCGAACCTTAAGGGTTGAAGAGCGCACTCACTACCCCACTCTCAAGAGACTGTTCTTGAAGGAATACATACGTGAGGGTGTGCTTTGGGGAGTAGCATCTCAACTCCAAAAAGCTGAACGCGAGGAAGGGGAGTCAGTGAGAGACTTTATAAGTCGATTGAAGCATCTAAATTCTCGCTGCACTCCCGATGAACGCTTCAATAATAACCAACTCCTCGATAGATTCATCCGAGGATTGCGCCACGAGGACATTTACAATGGCCTAGTCATTAGAGGTCTTACAACGTGGGAAGCAGTCACTGCCAATGCAATCCAGTTAGAAGACAACTTGATGATTGCAGGTAAAAAGGTGTCTTCGGAGACAAAATCCGTTAGTTCGCAAGTATCTGGGCACGAGCCAATGACGGTAAAACCTATTGCAAAGGAGCCCAAGATATCTGAAATGTCTGTGACCGACCTTACCAAGGCTCTCCAAGAATACTTTAGGGGTAATCGAGCTCCTCAGAATAGCCATATGTACCCAAGGAGAGAGCAACAATGGTGTTCGGTGTGCTTAGGACCACATAGCACGAGTGAATGTCCCACATTCAGAGTCAAATTCAATGGGAATTGCAATGCGTGTGGTAAGTATGGCCATCAATCTAAAGATTGCCTAACACTTAAGCGAATGTTGGCAAACCAGGCACCACTAGCTTGGTCAAGCACACCTCAAGTACCCGCGCTAATGCCTGCACAACCTATCGAGCAACCGTCTCACAGCACATAGTTCCAAGGAATTCGAATGTAGTCCAGTCTGTGCCATTACCACCGCCAGTGCTAGGACCACAACCTCCACATCCAAGGATTACCCCAATAAACCAGATGGGTTGTGAGTCACATAGTGCGTGTGGGGATTATGAAGAGGAGATAGACCCCACTGCTCCATACGGGATTGATACGTTTGAAATGATTCCCCAGTACTACATGGAGGATCATTTTGGGCAAGTCAAGCCTGTATATCAAGCGGCTGCTCTCGCCACAAGAGGGCAAAACCTTAACACCTTGGCAAGGAGACCACCTCTTCAATGCTACGAGTGTGGTGGACCACATCGTGTAGCAGAGTGCCCTAATAGGCTACAGAAGATCTCTACTCAGATGCAACCAAATCAAGCGAGCACATCGGGAATGCCGGTACTTACATGTAATCGTTGTGGCATAGATCATTTGATCGCTCAATGTCCACATAATCCTAATGCGCCCAAGATTACGCCATTGAATTTGGTTGAGGTCACCAACCAAGCACGAGGAACCACACCTGTTGTACCCGCGAATGTAGTTACACGGTCAATGCTTCAAAATCAAAACTACATTCTTGAAGAGAGGGATACTGCATCAATCGCTCAGGCAAAGAAAAAGAAAACACGGCGAAAGAGATCGCTTAATGCCACGAGCTCCAAGCCCAGTTCAAAGACTAACATAGGGACAGGAGACGACCCCGTGTATATGAATGATCCTGAAGATGATTCTGATTCAATAGAAACCATGGGGACCAAAGCCACTACCTTAAGGGAGGAACCCACTCGGGAGCTCAATGAAGGAGAATCAAGCGAGTACCTAAATAAGGGAAAACAAAAGGAAACTTCCTCGACCCCACAACCAAGTCAGTTAATGCCCTCTCGACCACCCAAACTGACTGAGACTCCCCAAGACAAGCCACATGGGCCAAAAACCCTCAAGAAAAAGATTGGAACTTACCCGAACCCAGTTGAGGAGATTGAACAAGTGCAACACTTAAGGGGTTTGGTGGAAGAAACACAAAGAGAACTGGAGCCAAGAAAAATCAAAATTCCAGACACAGTGTTTCCTACGCAAGTTCAGCCTCACCGGACCCATAAACCGTTAGCTATACCTAGTATCATTCGGGAAGAAAGCGAGGATAGGACATCCGGAAGTGGGCAAACACCCTTCTTGCTGGACAGAATGTTTAGTGAGGGACTGCCTGACCCCATTGAAGAGGAAGTGATTCCATCTTCACCAGTCCCTAGTCAAGGGGCGATGTCTCGAAAAGTACCATTGAATGTGTCTAAGCTAATGGATTTCATGTCCTCTGAGATCAGAACCACGATCATATCCAAATTATACGGAGATCCTGAGCTATTCTTAGCTCTTCGGGCATTTCTCAATGGAGAACTAAAGGCGGGGCTACCACAATTTGCAAATATGGATAGACCCGATACGCTTCAAGATGAAGGAGAACATTGGGATCTACAACCCAACCCAGATGAAAACTCGGTCGTGGAAATACCTGTTAACAAGTTGGGACAGTACTTTGAAGGGGACGAATCTAATGCCACCCTCCCCATTACTACCAAGGGATTAACTCTAAAGGGAATCCTTGATGGTGGTGCTGGAGTGAGCATTGTGACTAAAAACTGTTGGGAATCTATGGGAAGGCCTCACCTTGAAGTCACAAACATAGTGGTTAAGATGGCAAACGGAACCATAGCTAAACCTATTGGAATGTTAAGGGACCTCAAGATCAAGGTCCTCGGATACAAGGTAAAACATACCTTCATTGTAATGGATTTCTCCAAGCATCCTATGTCATATCAAATGATCTTAGGTCGTCCTTTCATGAGGGAAGCACAAATGGTGCATGACTGGTCGAAAAACCATGTCTACCTACAATTCCAGGACTCTGTCATTCGAGTTGATCTTGAGAATGGTCGTGCACATCCTTTAGGAAGCAAGGTTATCATTGATAATCGATCGGATACCACTATTCACTCCGCCCCATTAAGGTATTGCTATACATGCAAAAAAGAGACTGATGATGGGAAGGATTCTCCTTACATGGATGTCCTACCGGGTATGACTGAGTCGGATAACGTGGATTGGGTACACCTAGCGGCAACCATAGACACATGGGGAAATAGAGGTACAAGTTGGGTAACACCTGAGGGGCAAGATATGCCACCGTTAGTGCCAATAAACATGATAGGTGTTATGCACTTGACACCTAATGGCGAGAACGTAGCAAACTCCACTGACACTGACAGTAGTGAAGACTCAGACCAATGCAACTCTGAGTATGAATCTCAACAAGAAGAAACTGACTCTGAGCCTGATGGGGGGGATAAATCAAATATTCACCCAAATGTGGAAGCAAGGTGCTCAAGGCCTAGGACAGTGGCCTCCTGCAGTTCGTCCGAAAGTGAAGATCGACCAAGTGAGTCCGAATCTGATAGAAACAAAAATCAAAAACTTGGTAAGAAGAAAACGAGACATAAGCGCCAACGCTATCGAGCTAATGTACGCACTGCAATAAACAAGGAAAGATGTACTGCAGAATGGCTTAGTTATGTAGGAGCCATTGACGCTCATCGGAAGATAGCGGATAATTGGGGACAATACCTCCAAAGTGTCATGTGGTGTATTCCGCAACCTCATGACGTTGCCCAATTAGAAATCGAAGAGAAGCCAAAACTAAGTCGTACTGCAAGAAGGCGGCAAAACCAAGAGTTGGCTCAACAGCAAAAGGAAGCGGAATTGAAAGAAAAAAGCCTAGCACAACAAGAACCAGTAGACTTACACCCCGCCCCCGAGCATTTCAAATCTTTCACCACAGGGGAACGTAAAGTAGTCTACACAAAAGCCCAACGAACGCCTACCAATGGGAGTAGCGGTGTCTACGATGGCCCTGCGGTAGTTAAGGAGATAGACTTAGCAGATCCGGGTGAGGAGTCTAAACCAGTTTTTATTGCTCAAGACCTCACCAAGGCGGAAGAAGCTGCACTTACGAAGCTTCTTAAAGAATTCAAGGACATATTTGCATGGACATATCATGACATGAAGGGTGTTCCACCCTCGGTGGTGCAACACACGATTCCAATGATTAGCACTGCTAAACCAGTCCAGCAACGTCCCTACCCAATGAATCCTAAGTATGCAAAGATTGTACAAGAGGAAATTGAAAAGCTGGTAAAATGTGGATTCATATACCCAATTGAGCACTCAGAATGGGTTTCTCCGATAGTCATCGTGCCAAAGAAGAATGGGAAACTCAGAGTGTGCGTTGATCTCAAAAAGGTTAATGCAGCCACCAGAAGGGATCATTACCCCTTGCCATATTCTGAACATGTGCTTGAAAGAGTGGCAGGCAAGGAGGCATATAGCTTTTTAGATGGGTACTCGGGTTACAATCAGATCACAATTGCAGCAGTCGAGGACCAAGCTAAAACAGCATTTATCACGGAGTTTGGAGTGTTTGCCTTTCACGTCATGGCCTTTGGCTTGACCAATGCACCTGCAACATTCCAACGATTGATAAACACGGCCTTTAAGGAATATCTAAGGGACTTCTGTGAAGCTTTCTTAGATGATCTTTGTGTTCATTCCTCGTGGGACGAGCACTTGATGTGTTTACGAAAAATATTTGAAAGGTGTAGATTATATCGCATCTCCTTGAATCCTTTCAAATGCCAATTCTGGGTTAAACACGGAGTTATCTTAGGGCATATAGTGTCCAAAAATGGGATTTCCACTGACGAGAGTAAAATCAAGGTCATTCTGGAATTGCCACCACCCACCAACTACAAGGGAGTCCAACGCTTTATGGGCCACGTTGGTTATTATCGAAGGTTTATTCTATTCTTCGCCGAGATAGCTCGACCATTGTATAAGCTTCTCATCGAGTTTATTTGGACCGAAGAATGTGACCATGCCTATGAGCTATTAAAGAAGGCCTTGGCGAGTGCTCCAATCTTGAGAATGCCTAACTGGGATTTACTCTTCCATGTGCATATTGATGCATCAAACTTTGCTATTGGGTGTGTTTTAACTCAACCTGGAGAACACAAGCTAGACTACCCCATTAGCTTTGCCAGTCGCCACAGTTGAACGATGCTGAGATGAACTACACCACTACGGAGCGAGAAGGGTTGGCAATGATATATGCAGTAAGGAAATTTCGTTATTACCTCCTTGCCACCAAGTTTGTTTTCTATGTAGATCATCAAGCATTGTTGTATCTGGTAAACAAACCATGCTCCACAGGAAGAATCACACGATGGCTATTGATTCTTCTTGAGTTTGATTTCACTGTTGTTGTGAGACCTGGCAAAAAACATGTTATGGCTGATCATTTATCTCGCATACCTAATGGTGAGGCTCCTACGGGGGTTGATGATGACTTACCAGACACTTCCCTGTTCATGGTGGAGACAATGCCTGAATGGAGTGAGAAGATTGTTAACTTTTTGGTTAATGGCTTTCCACCCAAGGAGCTTCGTAAAGATCTAGCTCGAAAGCTGATCAAAGAATGCGAACCCTATTGCCTGATAGCAGGGACTCTTTATAAAAGAGGAAAGGATGACGTTCTTAGGCGTTGTGCCCGAGAGGATGAGTATCTATACATTTTGCAAGAGGCACATATGGGCGTAGCCGGTGGTCACTTCTCAGGAGACTTAACTGCGCGAAAGATCTTACAATCAGGGTATTGGTGGCCCACTATGTTCCAAGATGCATCACTCTTTGTGAAGGGTTGCGATGAATGCCAACAATACAAGAAACCCCAGAGGAAAGATCAGATGCCCCTACATCCAATCAAAGTAAACCAACCATTTGAAAAGTGGGGTTTAGACTTTGTAGGTCCGATTAGCCCAGCGGCCCGAAACACACAATCTCGCTATATTATTGTGGCCACTGACTATATGACCAAATGGGCTGAAGCGAAAGCGACACGTAAGGCAGATGCAAGGACAACAGCCAAGTTCCTCTTTGAAAATATAATCACACGCTTCGGTTGTCCTTTTGAACTTGTGAGCGACAATGGTACACATTTTATAAATGAAGTGATTAAGGAGCTCACAACAAATTTCATGATATCCCATCATAAATCTACTCCTTACTATCCGCAAGCGAATGGCCAAGCCGAAAGTACCAACAAGACTTTAATCTCTATTTTGACAAAGACAGTTGAAGCTCATCGCACGAATTGGGATCTAAAGCTTACGACAGCTTTATGGGCCTATCGTACTGCGTACAAAGTGGCTATTAATTGCACACCATTCAAAATGGTATATGGCCAAGAAGCAGTCATGCCGTGGGAATTTGTCATTCCTAGTCTTCGTGTTGCTACTCAAGAGGGATGGGATGGTAATTCCTTAGTAGAGCGTCTATATATCCTTGAGAGGCTAAACGAAGAAAGACAATTGGCTGTATACAATGCCCTTGTGGAGAAGGATAGAAGGAAAAAATGGTTTGATCGCCATCTAAAGGACAAGGACATCAAGGTTGGGGATAAAGTCCTGATGTATGGAGTGCGAAACGAAAAGAAGAAGCTCAAATATGCTGGTAAGGGACCATATAGAGTATGTGAAATTACCCCGCAAGGTACCATCAGAGTGGAGACTCTCGACGGAGTTGAAACCATTGGATTCCTTAATGGGAGTAAATTCAAACGATACTATGACCCCCTGAGCCAGGAGGAGTTACATGCAATCCATCAAAAGAAGGCAGCTAAAGAACAAGCTGAGCTTAAAAAGATACAAGCGAGAGTCGAAGCTAAAGAACGTCAACAGCGTGCTAGGAGACAACGAGAAGCCAACTTGGGAATTACGCAAGTATTTTTCGAGGAAGCAGAGGAGGATGCACTGGAATCTGACCCACCTCTAAGATACCCAATTGAGTTACGGAGTCCTTACGGGGAGGTGTTGTATAATGCATTATTGGATACAGGAGCTCAACACAATTTGCTATCATATGGTGTGTGGTGTCAACTGGGAAAACCACCTTTAACCAAGAGTTCTATCCAAGTTCAAGGAATCAACAAGAAGAAAACCCCTGTCTCAGGAATTCTGCACACTCCGGTTGCTTATGACAAGGGAACCATAATTCAAAGCTTTTTGGTTATGCCTGCTGGTACCATGGAAGGGACTGTAATCTTAGGGCGCAAATGGATGATGGCCACCAAGTGCAATATCGATTGGGCAACCAGACAAGTCACAATGCAAGAACCAACACTAGGTCTGACTGCTCAAAATCTCGCTCCTAAGCCATCCACTCTGGACAAAATGATGGATAACGAAAAATCACCAAGTCCAGTGGCAAAACCATCTTCAATTGTTGGCCACCCCTCTAACGCTTCAATGCCAAGAGTGGAAACAGGCAAGGTGGTCCCTAAAGCTTCGCTTACTATGCCAAAAAACACATACAAATGGGTCCCAAAAGCTTCGTTAATAGCTAATTCCCCTGCTCAATCTCGTTCAACCACCAAGAAGCCTCGTAAAAGGAAAGCAGCTACCCACCCGAGAAAGGGCAATGTAACATCACGATGGATCCCTAAAAAATTACTAGTAGCCCAAGGGTACTACGAGGGAAATGACGAGATTTGGGTCCCTAAACATAAGCTGAATCCCTCTACATCACCTGTGAAACCTTGCAAACCAATTGTTGCCACCCCAACGATAATTCAAGATCGTGGTAAGGGTAAGGTAACAGAGTGCTCCATACCACTTCTTCCAGAGTTAGTTTGGATTCCCAAACGATATCGATCACTACCACCTAGCTCAGGAAGGGGGGAGCCACATGAAGCTTCTAGCTCCTCATGCCACGCACACACTCATATAGAAGTTTCTACATGCTCTACACCTACTCTTGTCAACACCCAACAAAAAACCGATAAGTCTACGTCTCCCCTTGTAATAGTATCGTCGGAAACCATTTCCTCCATTCGTCAATGGGAGCGTACACTACCATCTCTGCAATTGGATGTGGCCACAAGGGTCATAAAGAGCTATCTGCCCACATCACAACCTATGACCCGCTGGGCAAATTGGTTCCAAGAGGCTGCAACATCATTGCAAATAATATGATCTGTCCAAGGAAAGGCGGAGTATGTACTCACGCTTGACATTTTAATGCTTCCTCCTTAACCTTCTCCCCTGACCATGTAATTGCCAAATTCAAGGGGATGTATATATATAGCTTCATACATTAAAAACAGAGAAAAGAAAAACAAAAAATAGTAAAAAGAGCAAGAGCACAAAACAAGAGAAATATCCGTATACAATCAAGAACTAGATTGACCTGTCTAAACCTACTGATGCTATATCTGTGTTTGCAGATATGGCAGATGCCCGATCATCATACACTTCATCCACTCCTACCTTTGGTGAGAGGTATCATCTATACCTTTCTCAGATATTCCACATGTGCTATCCGGTAATTGAAACTGAATGGGATCATATAGATATACTAGCCAGAGAGGAAAATGTTGAGGAATTAGAATGGCTAATTCGGCTATTGACCATGATTGACCCCTACTCCGTAGAGGACATATCCCCGATAGCCCAATGCTTTCCTTTTCCACAAGATGACTATCCTCGCATGGTTATATTCTTGATGAGTCTATGTGGATGGGAAAATGAAAAAGAAATATCTGACAATGATGAATGGACGGATGAAACTCATGGCACTACTGAGGTTGATTTTATTTATTTGGATGATGCGGATAGAGGCTTAGCCTTACGGCTAGAGCCAGGACTCTACAACATCCTCTTACCGTATCCTCAGTAGTAGTGTGGTGACTGGTAGGTAGGTTAGTGTTTTCTAGTTTTTTCTAGTTCAGATTCCTTAAACAAGTCTTGAAATTTTCACACTGATGTGCCTCTCGAGGTATAGTGCTTGTTAGTTGATTGTACAGGTTAAAAACTTTGAAGGGGGTTCGCTTCCAAGTCCAGAGACTGCCGCAACGTTCATCAAAATATATCTACATCAAATTGCAAGCTGTCTCGTCAAATCAAGGAGATCTCCAATTACAGGTGTAATTCTTCCATACCCACTCTCTTTCGTTTTTACTGTTCAATCAATTGCATAAACTATAATGCATGACCACATGGAAATTGTCAATGTACTACTTAGTTTTTGAAGTTACTTGCATGCTAGTGTAAATCATTAATGAGCTTAACTTTATTGGAAATATTCCTAGGCAGCATGACGTCTTTAGTTAACCTTGGAATACGATTGTCTTAGGTCTAGGGTAAAACCATCTTAATGTTTGACACCTGGCCATGTGTGTGTTGACCTCTAGGACATAGCTATTACCCCTTTGTCGAAAAGATGCAAGACAAAATATAGTTCAGGAGCGAGGATCAAAAGAAATAGATTTAAAAAAAAACAAGCCTACAATAAATGGCAATACAAGTCTATGATGTGCTTCAATGTTGGCCTATCGCCTTATTGACACTTGGTAGGCGAGGAGTATTCTACTCCAAACCGATGCCTTGGTTGGTAGGGGGTAGCCTTGCCTAAAGTGAGCTAATAGATTCCTGGATAATGCCTTGTGTTAAACATGGTACCAGGATCAATGTTAGTTTTGCCTTAGGAAGGTCGCCATTGTGTAAAAATTGTCACGTGCATTTTTTTTTAAAAAAAAGGCAAAAGGCTCCTGTAACTCTAATGTTTCTTGTGTCCCTAGACTCGTGGTATTAACTTGTTCTTAGAGTAGACACAGTATGGTCATCTGTTTATTTATTAAGCTTGGTTATTTACCTTGACTTACGCCAGTTATAAACCTTGATTAACCTTTGACACCTTGCTTACTCTGGATTTACTTTCAATAATTTTAAACTCCTGTTAATTTGCTACACTAGCTCATTCATGTGACCCTTAAACTAAGTTCTCCTAACAACATCCATTGTGGTCTAACATGCTTGAATTTATACACTTTATATCTTTTGAATTCCAGCATACTTTCACTCTACTTCCCTGTTTTGCAGACGGTCAACAACAACAACCCTCTCGAGCTTACCATACCATAGCTTCCGAGGACGGAATCTACATCAGGAAGGGGGGCATGTTAACCCATGACGGACACATACTATGTTTTACATCATTAATTTAAATATTCTGAGTCATGGGCCGGGCTTGTCGGTACCATATGTTAAGGATGAAGGGATTGGGTGATCGCCGATGAGAGGCGCACCTTGGATATCAGTAGGATAAGGGTTAGGGTCGGCCGGCCATGTATGGGCGCCCAAGTGTGAACGGCCAAGTCACCTATATGAGTCAAATGTAACCCTAAAATCCTCATTCTCATGTGTTGTGAATAGAAGAGTGCTCTTGCCTTATCTCCTTGTTTTCCTTCTCCTACGTGTGTGAGAGAGAGAGAGAGAGTGAGAGAGTGATCGAGCGCACTGTGTAGCGGCACGGCGAGGCGGCGGAGAGGCGGTAGAGCGGCGACGGCGGCTCCTCCTTCACGGCTGCGACGCGGGAATCCTTCGAGGCGGCAGTTAAGCGGTGAGTGACACACCTTTTGCATTCTGTTTTGAGCTTGCCTTCCTGGTTGTATGCTTGCAGCCATTCGTGGCTCGTATACGGTGTTCGGCAAGTCCCCAGCTACGACCTGTGCGGCAAAAGCGCACAAGAGGTTAGCTATATGATGTGCTTTGATAGTCTTCTTGAGAGGTATAAAGTGTGCCTGCTTACTAAACCTATCAACTATCGTCCAAATACCTATATTGCCATGAATTGAATTTGGGAGCCCAAAAATGAAATCCATGGAAATACTCTCCCAAGGAGCATCTGGTATAGGTAATGGCTGAAGCAAGCCCAGTTGCTTTCCCCTATCATACCTTACTTTTTGGCACGTCAAGCATTGGGAAACATATGCCTAAATGTCCCTCTTCATTGACAGCCAATAAAAGTACATTTCAATAGCATTGGTTGTTGCTTAAATGCCACAATGCCCCGCATAAGGTGGTGCATGTGATTCGAGCATAACCTTCTCCCTCAACTCTTGAGTTACACATAGCTTTGAGTCATAGAGAAGAAATCCATCTTTTACCTCATATGGATCCTGTTTCTTCCCAATGGCTAAAGCCGACATAACATTAGCAAAATCTGGATCACTAGAATATGCATCTACCATACTGGTAAGATCTTTGTGATATGTTATTGATATAGCATTTACTCTTGGTCTACGTGAGAGAGCATCTGCTACTAAGTTTTGCTTGCCAGGAATGTGAGCAATATGAAAATAAAATTGCGAAAGAAAATTTTCCCACCTCATTTGCTTGTCTGACAGCTTCGTTTGCATCATGAAGTACTTGAGCCTTTGATGATCCATTCGTATGATGAAAGGATTCCCCATTAGGTAGTGCTTCCATGAATCTAGAGCATGCATTACTGCAAAGTGACTCTTTCTCATAGATTCCTCTAGCACTCGCTCTTCGAGATGTAAGCGACGGCTTTCATATGCTATAGCATGCCCTTCTTGCAAAAGCACGGCACCTAAGCAATCACCACTTGCATCACAATGGACCTCAAAAGGCTTAGTGAGATCCGGAAGCACTAACACTGGACATGTCATTAGACTCTCCTTCAACTTCATGAAAGCCTCATTTTCTTTAGCTGTCCATTGAAATTTGACGTTCTTCTTAGTCGAATCATGTAATGGTCCCGCTATAATAGAAAATTTCTCAATAAATCTTCTATAATAGGAACACATTCCTATGAAGCTTCTAACTTCACGTAGATTCCTTGGTTGGATCCATTCCTCAATTATCTTCTACTTTTCAGGATCCATCCAGATACCATCTTTGGAGATAATGTGACCCAAGTATCGAATCTCTTGTAAAAAGAACTCACTCTTTTTACCATTGATAAACAACCGTAATAAACAACTGATTATCACATAATTCTTGAAAAACAACCCTTAGATGGCTCTTTTTTTCTTCCATAGTCTTGGAGAATACTCCTGTGTAAGCGTGATGGTTACGAAAGATCCGTTCCATCATTCGGTTGAATGTGGCTAGAGCATTTGTGAGCCCAAAAGGCATCACAAGGAATTCATAGAGATCGAATGTAGTGCAAAATCCAATCTTGTGAATGTCTTGCGGTATACGATACGAATCTACGATACGAATCTGATGATAACCACTCTTGAGGTCTATCCTACTAAAGTAGGAAGATCCTTGGAGCTTATCTAACAGATCTTCTATCCTTGGAACCGAAAAACGATTCTTAATGGTGTTCTTGTTTAGTGCACGATAGTCCACACACATGCGGTATGAACTCATTAACTTGCACCATAATCTCTTCCTGCTGCGTAGGAGAGACTCTATAAGGCGGCTTGTTAGGCGCTGAAATGCTAGGGATGAGATCAATTCTATGATCATCTTCTCCTCTTGAAGGAGGTAGTTCCCCTGGGATAGAATCCATGAAACAATTTGAAAACTCATTAAGAAATTCCTTATCTATTTCTTCTTGATATGAGTTACTTGATTCAGATAAGAGAGAATTAGCACTTTCAGGTGAGTCCTTTACAAAAATCATATACGCAAAAATAGCAAACTTTATTGATTTTTGAATAGAAACCTAAGATACAATAGGGATTGTATGTCCCTTATCGTCAACCTTTATGCCCGGCTAACTTCGTTGATATGAAGTTATGTGTAGATCCTGTGTCAAACAATATGAGACTATAATGGTCTCGTATACTTTACCCCATGCATATAATAAGCGTGATTCTTCTGGATCCTCCGCGTGCTCCGTGAGAACCATAGTTTCTTGAGGATTGTCTTTCTAGCTGTCTTTTTAGGACAAGCTCTAGAAACATGACCTTTTTCCCCGCATGTAAAGCACTTGTTCTCCTTGCGATAGCGCTCCATCTCTTCGAGAGAGAGACGATTGCTACCCTTGTAGACACCCTTGTCCTTCTTCTTGTCACCTTGATTCTTGTTATTATGAAAAGAAGGCTTAGCACCATGTTGGGACTTATCTCCTTGCTGGACTTTATTCACCGACAAGATCTTGGATGCTACCAAAGTATGATGAATGATTCCAGAGATAGTCTTGGGGCTTTTGTGCATTGACATAAATCTTCATGTCTTCAGGAAGACCAGCACAAAACTGTTGCTTTTGCTTAGGAAAATCTATCCTTTTGAAGACAGTGGCTTTGAGATGTGCATCCCAAAACTTGTCCACATATTTTTGGTGTGGACAGTTTCTGCTTGTTCAAGCTTTAGGCTTCGCCATGCCGTAAGGACATCGTCTTCAGCTTCTTCAGTGAGAAATTACTTCATGATAGCAGTTCTACACGTCTTCCAAGTGGTTGGAGCGATGCCTTGGGTTCTTAAGCTAGCCCACCATTGCATTGCAGACTTTTGGAAGTACATAGCAACATGCCTTATCTTTGAGCACTCGTCAAAGTGCTCTCCTCCAAAAGCTGAATCAAGTTGTTGGATAAATCTGAGGGTTTTATTTGTAGCTCCATATGTTCCGTCATAGGAGAGGAAGGTGACATTCTTCCCTCCTTCTTTGAACTTTTCCAAGTAGCGAGACCTCTTCCATGTTGGATGTACACACCTATGCCCCCTTCTTTTGGGCTTAGCCTTTGGTGTAGCCGCATCAGAACTTGATGAATAAGAAGGTGGAGATGGAGGAGTTGGAGACCTCCTTCTTCTTTGTCATGGATTCCTCCTATCACTGCTTCCTTCACTGGAGAAAGAAGGGCTATAGGAAGGTCTAGGATGCCTTTTCTTTGTATTACGGATAGGAGAGCGCTTTGGATGTCGTCGTCTTGGGGTAAGAGAGTATAGGCTTGCTATCTTGACATCACTCAGCCTTAGTTTCAGGATGTATTTCCTTGGAAGATGTCCCTCACCTTCGTATTGATGGAAAGCATCAATACTCAAAAGATCCATGCAGTTAAGTGGGCATCCTTACTGTGAAAGGGCCCCTGGGCCGCCGACCAGGGGCTATATAAGGACATGGTTGGGTGGTTAATGGCATGGGTCATTACCGCGCTCCTCACAATATGCTAGACCTGTTTGTAAAACACCTTATAGATTAAGTGAGACACAACACTTAGAGATAGATAGGCAATTGAAAGACTACATAGATAAAGGTTTTATTAAACCTAGTGTTTCACAGGAAATAGGAGCAACACAAGCAGCACATTTTGGCGAAGTGGTTGACAACAAGGCAAATAATTAAAGTGGATTCCTAATTTTTCAAATTTCCCGTATTTCTCGTATATCTCATTTATGAGATCAAAGCCTTACAATTTACCCAGTGGAAATGTAATTAATTGAGTGGAACAAGCCTTGTAATTGATGTGGGTTTTTAACCCTAGGTATAAAAGCCAACCTTAGCTAATTTGTATGGGGGATTATCTCTAAGTTGGATACGTGCATTTAAGCTCTCACACACACAGAAGCCTCTTTGTTGTGAAGAAGGTGAAGCTTTCCATAGCTTCCACACATTGTACATTTACCTCTACTGAATGAAGAGTAAGCTTCTCCTAGTTCTTATGGTGTCTTTTTTGCTTTGAATGCTCTGTTTTGTTACTTGGAATAAATGGATACACCATTTTGCCCTCAAGCTCGTTGAGTGTATTCGTGCTTGTTGTTTGCGTATTTGATTGATTCCAAAGTGTTTCTTGTATTGGTTTTAGCATACTCTTGAGTCCTATGTCGCATATTGACTGTTTTGGTGGGCTGCCCGGATGAAAACATGGTTTTGACCCTCCCTTAGTTTATGTGTTTTAGCATACCCATTGTGTTCTCAAGCGTCCCTATAGTGTACAAAGAGTGAACCCAACGATCAACCACCACACAAGTTCAAGCATTGATTTAAGCATTTGTGTGCCCATAGGATGAGATAATCTTTGTCCTCTTTGTGGTTAGAGCAGTGCGTACTCATATGTTTTGCCTTATCTTTGAATGGATTGGTGTTGATACCGTAGTGCCACTGCGGACAAGCCTATGTATCCTCTATGAACTAGCCGAGTCCCTTCCCTCATATCAACATATGTGTTAGTACTTGAAAGCTATGCTATGATATCTGTCACGACGAGCCGCTAACACCGGCGTCGCTGCCACACGGACGTAACATCAAAAATTAAAGTGTTGCCTGCATGTAAATCATCAAACATCTCCCAAAAAAAAGGTAAATTTTTGTGATAAACTCTTTTATAACCTATCATAATATTTTGATTTTGGCAATTCTTATTGCCCAAAAACATCTCGAATGTCAAGGAAAGCATGATTCAATGTTGAGCTTTTGTTAGGTTGTAGCAGCTCCATATCCATAGTTCAAAGTATTCAAAGAAAAAATCTAAGAAAACTTCTATGTTTGGGCGCACCACATGATAAATGTCATCTTTATCCTTCACAATTCATATGTCATTAGCCCAAGATGGCATAAGATCCATTGATATGTTGAGCTTTTGTTAGGTTGTAGCAGCTCCATATCCATAGTTCAAAGTATTCAAAGAAAAAATCTAAGAAAACTTCTATGTCAAAGTATCCATAGTTCAAAGTATTCAAAGAAAAAATCTAAGAAAACTTCTATGTCTGGGTGCACCACATGATAAATGTCATCTTTATCCTTCACAATTCACATGTCATTAGCCCAAGATGGCATAAGATCGCCATGTTTCATTTTAGCTAACTTAAGTAGTAAACCCTCTATATCCAAGATAAGTACTCTCCTTTGTTACTCAAGAGTAGGTAGAGGTGGTAGTTGTCTAGGGGTGGTTGATGACTTGGAGGAGGCCCCTAATGAGGTTTAGGATGTGGTTGTTCACACTCTAAAGAAGAATGCCACTCTCAAAGTAACACATTTCCTTGTTTGGGATCTAAAATCAAAACACAACAAAATTAGTCTCGTCTTTTGGCCAAGTGGTTGATCCAAAAATCATCCTCTGTGCTCTAGAATGGCAAAGTGGTGGATCTAGGTCTAGAATGGCTGATTTAGAAATCCTCTACATGCTCTCCAATTCTAGAATTGCCAAGTGGTGTTTCTAGAAATCCTCTTCAATTCTAGAATGGACAAGTGGTGGATCTGGAAATCCTCCTTTGTACTCTTGAATGGTCACGTCGCGTATTTGGGTCTAGAATGGACAAGTGGTGGATTTAGAAATCCTTTGCAATTCTAGAATGGACAAGTGATGGATCTAGAAATCTTCTTTAGTTCTAGAATGGTCAAGTGTTGGATCTAGAAATCCTCCTTTGTGCTCTAGAATGGCCAAGTGGTGGATCTAGAAATCCTCCTTTGTGCTCTAGAATGGCCAAGTGGTGGATCTAGAATTCCTTTTTATTCTCTCCAATTCTAGAATGGCCAAGTGGTGGATCTAGAAATCCTCTTTATATTGTCCAATTCTAGAATGGACAGGTGGTATATCTAGAAATCCTCCCTTTCATGTTACACAATTTTGGAATGGATAGGTGGTGGGATCTAGAAATCCCCCTCTTCATGTCCTACAATTCTAGAATGGACAGGTGGTAGATCTAGAAATCCTCCTACTCATATAACACAATTCTAGAATGGACAGGTGGTGGATCTAGAAATCATCCTCTTCATGCACCACAATTCTAGAATGGACAGGTGGTGGTAGATCTAGAAATAATCCTCTTCATGCACCACGATTCTAGAATGGACAGGTGGTGGTAGATCTAGAAATAATCCTCTTCTTATTACACAATTCTAGAATGGACAGGTGGTAGATCTATAAATCCTCCTCTTCATGCTCCATAATTCTAGAATGGACAGGTGGTAGATCTAGAAATTCTCCTCTTCATGCTCCATAATTCTAGAATGGATAGGTGGTAGATCTAGAAATCCTCCTCTTCACGCTCCACAATTCTAGATTGGACATGTGGTGGATGTGAAAATCCTCCTCTCATGCTCCACAATTCTAGAATGGACATGCGATGGATCTGGGAATCCTCCTCTTCATGCCCTAGAATTCTAGAATGGATAGGTGGTAGATCTAGAAATCCTCCCTTTCATGTTGCACAATTCTAGAATGGATAGGTGGTAGATCTAGAAATCCTCCCTTTCATGTTGCACAATTCTAGAATGGATAGGTAGTAGATCTAGAAATCCTCCTCCTCATGTTACACAATTCTAGAATGGACATGTGGTGGATCTATAAATCCTCCTCTTCATGCTCTACAATTCTAGATTGGACGACAGGTGGTAGATCTAGAAATCCTCCTACTTATGTTACACAATTCTAGAATGGATAGGTGGTGGATCTAGAAATCCTCCTCTTCATGCTACACAGTTCTAGAATTTACAGGTGGTGGATCTGGAAATCCTCCTCTTCATGCTCTAGAATTCTAGAATGGATAGGTGGTAGATCTAGAAATCCTCCCTTTCATGTTACACAATTCTAGAATGGATAGGTGGTGGATCTAGAAATCCCTCTCTTCATGTCCTACAATTCCAGAATGGACATGTGGTAGATCTAGATATCCTCCTCCTAATGTTACACAATTCTAGAATGGCCAAGTGGTGGATCTAAAAATCCTCTTTATATTCTCCAATTCTAGAATTCCTCAATTGGGGTCTGGATCTTAAATCTTACAAATTGGGATCTAGATTTTAGATCCAAACCCCAATTTGAAGGCTTTCAGATTCACCACTTGGCTATTGTAATTGAGGGGTTTTTGATCCACCCCTTTGGCAACATAGACCCACCACTTGGCCAATCTAGACTCCATTGAGGGCTTCCAAACATTTCCAAATTAGGAGCCCCCTTATAGTAGAGTGCACTCCAACATTTATAAAAATTGACTGAAGAGTAACAAATTTTCCACTAAAGTTTATAATTGACTTTAAAACCAAGATAAAAGTTTCAATAAATACTCTTAATAGATACAAAAAAAATTCTTGTCAATTCATGATTATAGAAAGACAAAATTCCTCCAAAAAAAACTCATAATCATTGTTTACAAGTTGCTTTGTTTCTTTTAATGAATTGCTTCAAGTCTTGAAATGAATACTCCTTAGAACAATATCCTTGAAAGATATCTGCAAGAAACCATCACAAATTAAGTTTCTTCCTTTTGAATACAAAATTGTTTCGTAAAATCATGTATTGGGTTGTAATTATCATTTATGTTGAGTAGTACTTTAGCGACTTCTATCCAGATGGAGAAGATTATACTCATTCAACACCTTCTTTATGAAAGCCTTTGTAGTGGTTGGCTTCAACTACGGTGTGGTACAACCCAATTTTCTAGCTAAAGAAATCATTTGTGGTCCCTTCATGCTATCAATACTGATTCTTTCTTTTGCCATTATTTCTTTTATCTATTCTCTTCTATTTTCATTTTCACTTCTTACATTAGCTGATGCCTCCTATTTGTCAAATAAACAAGCTTTTGTATCTTCTCTGCAAGTGGTAGCCTATCTATGTTGATTGTCTTCTATGACCATTTCAAGTTACGATCTTTCCAAAAATCCTTGGTGCCTTTGTATTCATTTTCATTAGATATTGGGGGTTGTTCGTAAAACGAAGAGTTAATGACCTCATGCACATCTTCGCTCTCATCAAGCCGCAATAAGTATGGGAGCAACTCTTCCATGAAAATATTTTCAACCATCTTTTCTTCATCAAACTTTATAGGAAATATGCAATTGTTGTCAGGTGAAACACATCCCTTGTATGGAGAGTCATCAAACAATAAGAACCGTTCTCTAAGCATCACATTCAAAGCATACAGAGATTTTGGCCAATGGTTTGAACTTTGAACTTTGCCTGAACTGTTGGGTTATCAGGTCTAACTAGTTTATTACTTTCACAAATGTAGCAAGCATCTTGAGCGCAAACTACAAAATAATGCAATATCTCTCCTAGTCTATCTTGTAACATTCTCAATATTAGAAGAACATTACTCTCTGTCGCGCCATTGACCAAATCCCATCATTAAATCTTTCTAATATAATCTTCATAAATTTGATGCATCCCGGTCTTAGGACAATATGACTTCTTGAATCCATTTAAATAGATTCATGTATCGAAGATGGGATGAGTAGCCTATGGCCATATGGCCATAGGGTCTTTTTTGAGAGTTACTATTATATGTAGGGGTGTTGCAACCTCTAAAGGATGCACATCTACATTAAAGAATGCTTTAGAGGTGAAGCCTATGCCCAAAGCATGCTTCTCAAACACAGCTATGGTGGGATGATGCACCTTGTATTTGAATGCAAATCTAGGTAGAAAAATGCATAGGGAGAGTACTTCTCTTTGAGAATAGATTGCCTCATAGGAATAATTATGGAAAGTTGAGTGCTTGCTAGGGGATTGTTGGAAGAACTCTTGTGAGGGGACACAAAATTTGTGGAGGCTTTTGCAAAGGTGCAGGGTTTTCTTTTACTTGAAGGTTCCAAATAGGAATAATAACACATCAAATCAACAAAAGGAGAAAAAGAAAGATGCAAATGAGGAAAATGTAGAGAAAGTCTTAGTTGTGGTGCTGAAATAGGTTATCAATGCATCGACTGTCACCAACTCCAATTCTTGTGGATCCTACTCCACATGCATTTTTGGATACTATAGTTCAACCCGAGGAAGAAGTGTTGGACAAGCAAATTGAAAAGAACTCTAAGAATGGTCTTGATGGATACATGGGTATTGAAGAGTACTTCAAGTTTGGTGTGTAGTTCACAGCATTGATCCCAGTGGAGCAGTGTGAAATTGCTCCAATGGCGTATAAATGCAGACCATTATCAGATAAATATGTTGAATATTTGGTAAAGCAATTTGTTGGCCATTCCAGGCCTATTCCAATACTGCAGACTTAATGCCATATGATCCAAAAACTCAAGAACCTTTGCTATTAGATGAGGTTCAATTTGAGAAGTTGGATCAGTACCATTATTGGATTCTTGAAAAGGCTCTCCTTTTCAAGAATCCTTCTAGCTACATGTGCATCTCTTCACAAGGTGCATCACCCCTACATATTCCTTCTTAGGAGGTAGCCTATGGCTAGAGGGCCATAGGCCCCCCTCTTAAGCCTTCTTTTGGCTCCTAGGTTCTTCTTAGTAAGTCTTCAGGGGCATCATATGGCCACAAGGCCATAGGGTCCCCCTCTCTAAAATTTGTCTACCTAGATTTGCATTCCTTGACATGGTGCTTCACTGCTCCATAGTTACTCTTGGGAGGCAATTTTTGGCTAGAGGGCTGTAAGGTCCCCCTCTCTACCTTTCTTTTAGCTAGTTTCATTGGCATCCCCTACCCTTATTCACTCTTTGGAGACACCTTATGGTAAAAGTGACATAGACTTCCTCTTACAAGAAGTCTTCCTCTTGGATTTTCATCTATTTACAGGGTGCTTAACACTTGTATAATCACTCTTGAGAGACACCCATATGAACAAGGACCATAGGCTCCTGCTATACCAAGCATTCTTTCCACTAGATTTGCATGTATTCACATGGTGATTCACCTCTCCATAGTCACTCTTTGAGAGGCACCCTATGGCCAAGGACCATTTGAGTTAGTCTTTGGGCTTGACACTATCCTTCCTATCGAGAGTTCCTTGTCCCTACCTTATGAGTTGCAAAGCAATTAGATTGGATAGGACATAAACTCTCTCATAGGGTTTATGAAAGGGTGGTGGTAATGAACCATGCGAATACTCCACCCAACCTCCTATATATAGGCCCTTGGCACCTTCTATATATAGCCCCTATACATGCATGGAGGGCTCCTAGCCCTAGGACTCTTGTCCTCACATTACCCCCCCTTGAAGAAATGTTTTTTTCCTCGAAAACAAAGGTAGGGAACCACTTCTTAAGCGTGGAGACATTCTCCCAAGTGGAACCATCCTTAGGTCTATCTTTCCACTTAACTACTAACATCTGTTGTCTAACCTGGTGTCCATGAAAATCCAAAACTCTTTCGGGTTCATGAGGAACGCTTGGTGGTTAAATAAAATCGATCAACACACCTGTGTCTTGACTCTATACCACTCTCTACGTTGTCTGCTAACCACCCTGCATTAAGCATAGTATACTCTCCCTCTTTGTTAAGCTTTCCATGTTGAAATGCTATAGGATCTACCAAGTATGCTTGCTAGGACTCTGTTGTCACCTCAATGCATGGGCCCATGTCCATGCCACACGTGTCTTCTTTAACACTCTCAATAGCTTCGCAATCCTTAAAACTAGATTCACTCTCTTCACCATAAAACAAGTGTATCTTTCTAGGTAGTGCCCCATCAACTAAGACAAAATCAAGGTACCAAGACACAGGTTCCTCTCCAGTACCATTGATGAGGAGTGGCTTGCTAGAGGACTTTCTCTTGGAAGACATTTCCACACTTGCAACAAGAGCCACTATTTAGACATTATTCATAGTTTTTTTTGTCCAAAAGATAAGTACATAAGCTACACATTTTTAGTTAGGAAGATATTGATGTTAGGATAAAAAGCCTTGAGAGGGGGAGCCTATAGCCCTATGGCCATAGGGGGATCCTTGGTGAATAGGTGGGGGTGATGCATCTTATGAAGATATGCACCTTTTCAAAAGCCCCCACAAATGCTGTGGTTGTGTATATATACCACTCTCTACGTTGTCTGCTACTAAAACACCCTCCATTAAGCATAGTATACTGTCCCTCTTTGTTAAGTTTTCCATGTTGAAATGTTGCATGATCTACCAAGTATGCTTGCTTGGACTCTATTGTCACCTCAATGCATGGGACCATGTCACCTCAATGCATGGGACCATGTCCATGCCACACGTGTCTTCTTTAACAATCTCAATAGCTCCGCAATCCTTAAAACTAGATTCACTGTCTTCACCATAAAATAAGTGTATCTTTCTAGGTAGTGCCCCATCAACCAAGACAAAATCAAGGTACCAAGACACAAGTTCCTCTCCAGTACCATTGATGGGGAGTGGTTTGCTAGAGGACTTTCTCTTGGAAGACATTTCCACACCTACAAAACAAGAGCCACTATTTAGACATTATTCATAGTTTTTTTTGGTCCAAAAGATAAGTACATAAGCTACAAATTTTTGTTGGATAGGTGTCATCTCCAGATGGTGTCACGCTAGTGGCACACTCTTTAGCCTCTAGGCATTTTTGGGATTTATAACATTCATTTCCATTTTTCCCTATTTACACACATTTTTGGGTGGAGGAAAGGGAGGAGGAACTTTCCTATATATATGAGGCATTGTAGTTCATTTCTAATAAAGTTGGCTAGTGGTTCATTGATGAGTTCTTGAGTACATTGTCTCTTCTCTCATCTCTTCTTTCTCACATGGTATCAGAGCAAGGTGGTGGCGCACATAGAGCCTCCTTATCCTTCTTCCTCTCTACCTCTAGTCCTCTTCAATAACCCCGCTTTCAATTGCATTTTTTCATTCTTGATTATCTGCTAAACGGATGCCTTTTTTAGGATCGTGCCCGTGGGACCTACTGGAATCATCGTGGTCTACAACTTTGTAGAAAAAAGTTTTCGCAAATTCCTCACCGTTTTTGAGTTATTCGCAGATTGCGTGCATGCAGAATTTCTGCTTACGTTTTTTGCAAAAGCCCTTACATGCTTGATTATCTGCTAAACGGATGCGTTTTTTAGGATTGTGCCCGTTAAACCTACTGGAATCATCGTGGTCTACAACTTTGCAAAAGAAAGTTTTCGCAAATTCCTCACCATTTTTTAGTTATTCTTCAGACTGCCTGCATGCAGAATTTCTGCTTGCTTTTTTTGTAGAAGCCCTTACTCATCATCCTTACACTCATTCAATGATGCAAGAGGCTTCAAACCAGTCCCTTACCGTCCTCTACAAGTGTGTTTTTAAAGCACTTCAATCCGAGTCCTATAACCCTACTTGCGCGGTGAAAACATTGCCAACTAGTTTTCCCTACATGCGGTAGCATTTTTTTGGAGGCTTCTTGTGGAGAGATTTCTTGGTTGCGTTTTCATCATCAACTTCAGCCCTCTTCATGGTGTTTTGAGGTACATATTCATCCTCTTTTCTACACCTTTCTACCGGCTGAAAATTCCATTTTGCTACACACTTTGTGTTTGCGTTTTTGTGGACAATCAACTCCTCCATACTCCTTCTACCTAAGGCTACATTCTTAGTCCTCTTTTGGTGGTTTCTACGGAGTCTATTGGTTCATATATTGGCTGCATTTTGTGGCCGCATTTTTGCACTATCTTTGTGCATATTTTGGAGATACTTCCTTGGTGGACAGTCCACCTATTGGCTGTGTTTTTTGGAGGTACGACACTTCTTCCCTTGTGTTTTCCCACCCTCCACTCCCTATGGGATCTCGGAAGTCCTCTACTCCAAAAGAAAAAGGCAAACTTGAAGATACTATGTACTATGGATCCTACATCTCCTACGACGATTGGACTGGCAACTACTACAACGGAAGTTGGTGCAATTCCTTCTTCAGTAGGTGCTTCTACTTTCTCTTTTCCGTCATATCCATTACCTTCTACGGATCCATACACTCTTTCTTCTTTGTCCTTTATGCCTTCCTATCCACATACTTCTATGCCCTCTCTATGGTATATCCCCCTACATCATCTATGCCTTTTATGGCAACTTCATCTACTATGATTCCTTCTTCTACTACTTCCACTACTACTCCTCTCCCCACTCAATCATATCAGCCCTTTAACCCATTCACTCAATCTTTGAGCCTTCCAAGTCTTTCCAATTCACAAAAGCTTACCCCAAACAACTACCACACTTGGTCCTTATTTATGCAACTTCTTTTGGAAAGCGCTGGGGTATGGTCTATAATCACTTCTCCTCATATGGTGCCTTCTCAATATCAAACCTATATGGATGCACGGGCCAAAGCTTTACTTGTGCATGGCATGTCTACATCGGTTGTCTACATCGGTTGTGTCTCAATTTCTCTCTACAAGGAGTACGGCTCAACAATTATGGCACGCTATACAAATGCAATATGGAAGACTTTCAACGGTTAAGATGGCTAAGTTGGAAGAAGATTTGGATAAGCTTTCTATCTCCGAATCCGACAACATAGTGGAGAAGCTTGGAGAATTCAATCAAATCAAGCGGCATCCCAAGAGTTAATTGGAGTGGTGAAGCACCATGTAGATGGATTAAAATATAGGTAATAAAATCCTGGAGATGGGGACCCTATGGCCTTGTGGCCATATGATACCTCTTAAGAATTACCATGAAGATATTATGAGGCTAGCTAGAAGAATGCTTGAGAGGGGTGGACTATTGTTGTTTGGCCATAGGGTGCCTCTCATGGACTATGTAGGGGTGATGCACCATGTGAAGGGATACACATATATCTAGAAGCATGGTTGAAAAGGAGAGCCTATTGACCTATGTCCATAGGGTTAAATGTATATGTGGGTGATGACCCTACAAAGGGATGGAAGAGTGAGCATGGGGAGGCGATTATGCAAGAGTGATTGTGGGGAGGTGATTCACCATGTAAAGAGAGCTTGAAATGTTGGACTCTATGGATGTCTTTTCATAGGCTACCAACTTAGAGTGACCAAGAAGAGACTATAGCTAGAAGAACTCTTGAGAGTGGGACCCTATGGCAATGTGGCCATAGGGTGCCTCCCAAGAGTTACTATGAATTGGTTAAGCACCATGTCAAGGTATGCAAGTCTAGGTGGAGGAATGCTTTGAGAAGAGGAACCTATGGCCATAATACCATAGGGTGCCTCTTAAGGCTTACCATGAAGAGGCAATGGACCTAGCTAGAGAATGATAGAGAGGGCCCTCCAACCATAGAGTTCCTCTCAAAAATTACTATGTAGGGTTGATGGCCCATATAAAGGGTTGCACAACTAGCTAGCTAGAATCATTTTCAAAAGGTAGATCATATGGCCTTGTCGCCATAGGGTGCTTATAGAGAGTGATAATGGAGAAGTGAGGCACCTAGTAAAGGGATGTAAATGTAGTTGGAAGAATGGATTTTAGGGGGAGCATATGGCCCTTTGGCCGTAGCGTACCTCTAAGAGTGACTACAAAGAGCCTTTAGATCTAGTTAGGAAAATTCTTGAGACGAGTAGCCTATGGCCCTATGGCCATAGGGTCTTTTTGAGAGTTACTATTATGTAGGGGTGCTGCAACCTCTAAAGGATGCACATCTACTTTAAAGAACGCTTTAGAGGTGGAGCCTATTCCCAAAGCATGCTTCTCAAACATAGCTATGGTGGGATGATGCACCCTGTGTTTGAATGCAAATCTAGGTGGAAAAATGCATAGGGAGAGTACTTCTCTTTGAGAATAGATTGCCTCATAGGAATGATTATGGAAAGTTGAGTGCTTGCTAGGGGATTGTTGGAAGAACTCTTGTGAGGGGATCTCATGGCTCCTTGGCCATAGGGTGCCTCTCAAAGAGTGACCCATGTCAAGGGATGCAAATCTAGGTAGACAAATTTTAGAGAGGGGGACCCTATGGCCTTGTGGCCATATGATGCCTTTGAGGACTTACTAAGAAGAACCTAGGAGCCAAGCTAGAAGAAGGCTTGAGAGGGCGGCCTATGGCCCTCTAGCCATAGGCTACCTCCTAAGAAGGAATATGTAGGGGTGATTCACCCTGTGAAGAGATGCACATATACCTAGAAGGATTCTTTAAAAGGAGAGCCTATGGCCCTATGGCCATAGGGTTCCTCTAAAGTTATGGATGGTTGATGACCCTAAAAAAGGATGCAAGAGTGATTATGGGGAGGTGATTCACCACATAAAGAATTCTTGAAAGGGGGATGCTATGAGATGTCTTAGCATAGGCTACCTCTCAAGAGTGACAAAGAAGAGTCTATGCTAGATAGAATAATGCTTGGGAGTGGGAGCCTATGGCTATGTGGCCATTGGCTTCTTCCAAAGAGTTCCTATAGATTTTTGAAGCAACATGTCAAGGTATGCAAGCCTCGCTCGAAGAATGCTTTGGGAAGAGGAACCTATGGCCATGTGGCCATAGGGTGCCTCTTAAGATTTAACATGAAGAGCCTAGTTGGCCTTTGCCAAAAGCATGCTTCTCAAGCATAGTTATGCCGAAAGGAAGAGCATAGGAATATACCTAGAAAAGTGCTTGAGAGGGAGGGCCTATAAACCTTTGGATGCTTCAGAAGGGCAACCTATAGGATGCCTCTCAAGAGTGTCTACATAGGGTTTGGGCGGGAAATTTAAAATTTGAATTTCCCCCCAAATTTGAATTTGAAAGTTAAACAAGATATTTGAATTTGAATCTAGGGGGAAAATTCAAAATTCAATTTTGGTTAGTTGTCTTTTCATTTTCTAAATTTTTTCAATTTTCTAAATTCAAACTTGTAGTGGGAGGCTTCCTACACAAATTCAAAATTCAAGCTTGAATTTTAGAGGGATTTTTGAGCAATCAAGGAGATTTTCAATTCTTCCAAGAGGATTATTACAAAAAAGTACAAGGTACTATTCATTGTTTATGTTTCAATTTCTTGGTAATTATCCTTTTTGAATTACTCCATTGATATGATATTAGTGCATGGATTAGTGCATTAATAAGAATGCTAATTATTGTGTAGGTAATTAGTGCATTTAAATGAATATTTCTTTGTATTAGTGCATTAATGTGAAGGTTAAGTTGTGTGTAGTTAGATTGATTAGCAATCAATGACTTCATTAGTAAACAGACACATCAACATAACCTTGAAGTGCGACGGGAGATTAGTGGTTTGAGGACGATGATGAGAGTACACGATGAGAGTACACGCCAAGAAGACAAATCTGCACGATTGAATGACACTGATATGTGTGTGTGTGTGTGTGTGTGTGTGTGTGTGTGTGAGTTTATGTGTGTGTTTGTATGTGTGGGTGCGCAAGGAGGAGAGAGGGAGAGAGGCAAGAAAGGTGTCTGTGTGCACAGTTAGAGAAAGGGATGAAGAGGGTGACCGGGAAGTAAAGAGAATGGGATAGAGGCGGCTAAAATCGACAAGATCAGGATGCGAGGGAGAAAAGGGGGCCCGATTGACGGTGGCGTCAATGGGTGCACAACAGAACATGGGAAGGGAGCACGACAACGGTAGGGACAAAGGCGGCTCAAATCGACAAGATCAGGTCGCGAGGACGTACACACATCTCACGTGATATGTAATCTTTGCAGCTGTACCTAGGTCGCGAGGACATCACATTTGGTGCCTAGGGAGGTGTATGTATTGCTATTGGGGAGACCTTGTGCTTTGTGATTAAGGACAAAGGCATCATAGTTCCCTAGAGAGCAGAGTGGATGATTATGTGCATAGGAGAGGACAAGGTTGGATTTCTTAATGTATATGCTCCTAATGTGCCAGTCGGTGGCCAAATTAACATTTGGATGCTGATTGGAGACTCCTTACCCATAGCTGAGTGTTGGTGCATGGGACGAGACTTCAACGTGCTACAGGATAGGCGGGGTCACGGTAGCTTAGCCACCATTTAGGGTGCTAACAGCAACTTGGGAGATACTATGCTTTGCCTTAAGGATTTTAGATGCTTGGCATGTGGAAGGATTTAGCGAGACCTTAAGGATTTTAGATGCTTGGCATGTGGAAGGATTTAGCGAGACCTTTCGGAGTTTCTCCTTCTCATGTTTGGACAAGAGGGTGGGGGATGCTAATCTCTCTCACATTGATTGTTGGTATGTAGATGGGTGGGCATGCAATCGGGGTGGGAGACTATTCGGATCCTAGCAAGGGGTCAATCTTGGTAAACCACCAACATGAAGAAGATTAATTTAAAGTTTTTCCCTGTGTAATATCCTTGATCTTGAAGCAATGTTTTGTACAGGTTCATGGAAGTGAGATTTGGCACGTTTTGTGTTCAAATCTCACCTCTCGTCGGATAGATCATTGTGGTCTCTTGGGATTGTTCCTACGACGTTAAAAGCCTCTCTCTCTCTCTCTCTCTCTCTCTCTCTCTCTCTCTCTCTCTCCACATAAGTATGCCTCTAATACGTGCCTGCTTTTGTCTTCCACCTTGATGTCGGACCACAACTCCTTTAGCTCATCTATTCGATTATAGATACACATCTATAAGCGATTGTAGATACACATCCATATTCTTTACCTTGTAACGACCTTGTAACGACCAAGCACTAGCAAGCTGAATATCAAATGCCCCTTCTTTGTCGTCAACCATGGTGGAATGTTGTAGTTCACAAACAACTACGGGGGGCCACGCACTATATGTTGTCGAGTGCTGACCAAACGGATTAACTCCATCCATTGCCAAAGCAAGCCGCAAATACCGAGGGCTCTTTTGCAAAATCTAGCCAAGTCTCTTTGATGTGTTTCCATGCCATGCAAACTGCAGGAATGCGTTGCACACCATCCGTGGAGCGATTTTGGGAGTGCCAAGACATAAGGCTGGCAATTGATTTGCACCTGAACATGTGTTAAATGCGTGTGGTATTAGTGGAAAATGCCTCATTTTTTAAAAAAGCCACCTCACTCTCATTGTCATGCAATGGCTCTAACACTTCTGTCTCATAAACTTCTAAGTGGCCATGAGATGAGAAATTACGGTGATGTACCTACAAAACAATCATATTTTAAGGGGAAAATTAGCAATTAGACATTCAAAATAAATTAACTCAATGAGTATGTGGCACAAGAAAAATGATATTTTACCTTGTAGATGAGTACAGGGATGAGTACGATACTTTTCAATTGAAACAAACTAAGACATCGATAGATATGAAATTTATGTCTTTTGTGTTATGGCGAATGAGTAATGCCTATGCATTATGCTTAATGCACTATGCTTAATGGGTTGAGGCCAATGCGTATGTGTTTTGCATATATAACACATTATGTGTTATGGCTAATGCGTTATCACTAACGTATTATGCCCAATACATAATGGCAATATGTATGTGCTATGCCTAATATGTTATATGTTATGGCTATGCTAAATGCATTATGTCTATGTGTATGCACTACGGCCTAATGGATATACATTATATGTTATGCGCTATGGCCTATGCCTAATGCGCTATATTTGTGCTATGCATTATAGCCTATGCCTAATGCTAATGCATTATGCACTATGCTCTATGTGTTATGCGTTATGTACTATCCCTAAAATGCTATGTGCTATGCATTATGCATAATGCGTTATCGATAATGTCCTATGCCTCATTTGCGTTATGCATAATGCATTATGGTTATGCGTTATGTGTCATGCACTATGCCTAATGCATTATCTCCTATGCCTAATGCATTATGTGTATGCGTTATGTGTTATGGTTATATGCCTAATGCATTATGTGTTATGCCTAATGTGTTATGCATAATGCATAATGCATTATGGTTATGCGTAATGCACTATGGTTATGCCTAATGCATAATGCGCTAAGTGTTATGCACTATGCCTAATGCACTATACATGTGTTTTGTTTCATAGCCTACGCCTAATGCGTTATGCGCTATGCGCTGTGTGTTATGCGTTATATGCTATGCCTAATGCTATGCGCTATGTGTTATGCATAATGCATTATCTTCTATGCCTAATGTATTATGCGTAATGCATTATGATTATGTGTTATGTGTTATATGTTATGGTTGCATGTCTTATGCATGTCATCTGGATAACATTAATGCTTATAATTTCAAGTCTTAGATTTACTCATATATACTGCCAGTAAAGAGCTGCAGTTATACCCTCGGTATATACGGGTAGTCACGGTTCTTGGAACTATAAGGTAAATACCATCATGTCTAGGCCTCAAGCAGCCAGGGATTCCATACAATTGCGGTACTTCCATCTGAAGACCCAATTACAATTTACAAATTTCAGTTTGAATATCAAATTGCATGAATTTTATCACACAATTATAACCTTTTAGTGCTTCTTGATAAATTTTTGACATATTTGGCTTCTCGGTTGATCCTTTTATTAGCTAAATAGCTCTGATACCAATTGTGACATCCCTATCCCCACAGCGCAACAATTTTAGGGGTGCTAGCAACGGAAGTAGCACTTCTTGTGCGGGGTAGGGTCCCACACTCAGGGCCTCGTCCACAGATATCCAGACAAGAGACTAATCCATCGATTTTTCCAAAACCAAACCCGAAAAAACTTCCTTTGCCCGGAAAGCACGGGCTTAACTAACTAAACTCATCTGACCGAACCCGTAAGTCCCATAGTCAGATCAGGGAAAAAGACTGTACTTGGATCATAGAGACCAATGCTTTTTTCCTCATTGAGAGGCATAGCCATTGATTCTTTTCCATAGAACAATTTTTGTCTGGGATTTACTTCATCTATTGAACTAAACAGAAATTGAGTCTCGATTTACGGATCCATCAGTCCAGCCTTCCAGTCCCATGGGTTAGCCAAACGCCCAACCACTGTAGTGATGGGATCCAATTAGGAATTTGGTTAGGTTTTGTCCCGGGTACCACAGAAAAGAGTTCCCAGGCCCCCTAGCCGGATGTTCATGCAAACATAAAACTAGTCACACCACTTACACATCCAATATGAAATTGCCTTTTTTCTCAGCATCAGCTATCTTTAAAACAATCCTTTAATGAAACCATTGTATCACTGATCACAATCCTCCAATACACACACTGCTTCCCAATGCTTCTTGCCAGGATTAGCCATATATTTGCTATAACTACTCCCACTGCAAATGCAATATCTGGACGTGTAGCAATCATGGCATACATCAAACTACCAACTGTAGATGCATAAGGAACCTTGACCATCTCAGCCTTCTCCTCATCTGATTTAGGACAGTCATCTTGGCTAAGTTCCACATATGGAGACAATGGAGTACTTATTGCCTTCCCCCTCTCCATATTGAAATGCTTGAGTATTCTAGATACATACTCAGTTTGAGACAAGTAAAGCAACCTTTTATCCCTATCTCACATGATACGTATGCCGAGAATAAGACTGGCTTCTCCCAAATCCTTCATGTCAAAGTTCTCATGCAACTTTGTTTGTAAAGCATCTACTTCATAGGTGTTCTTCCTAGCTATGAGCATATCATCCACATAAAGAATCAAGATTAAAAGACTACCATCGACGACCTTCTTCGTATAGAGTCAATGATCCACCTCACTCCTAATATAACCTTCAGACTTCATGAATGCATCAAACTTATGATACCATTCCCTTGGCGCTTGCTTCAAGCCATAAAGACTCTTCTTGAGCTTACACACCAAGTTCTCTTTGCCATTCACAACAAAAACCCTATGGCTATGCTGCATATAAATATCCTCATGAAGATCACCATGCAAGAACACTCTCTTGACATCCATTTGGACAAGTTCCATGACCTCTCTTGACATCCATTTGGACAAGTTCCATGACCTCTCTGGCAACCAAAGCAAGAACACACCGAAGAGTGGTCATCTTGACTACAGGAGAGAAAATCTCATCAAAGTCAACACCCTTCTCTTGCTTAAACCCTTTGACAACTAGTCTAGCCTTGTACATAGGCCTTCCATCACTCGGTGTGTGACCTTCAACTTATAGACCCATTTGCACGGCAAAGCATGTTTTCCTTTTGGCAAAGGTACCAAGTCCCAAGTTGCATTCTTATGCAAAGAATCCATCTTTGAATGCATAGCCTTCTCCCACTTAAGCTTGTCATCACGTAACATGCTTCTTTATAACACGAAGGCTCACCACAATCTATCAACATGACATAATCTGATGATGGAACATATCTATCTGGAGGATGTGTCACCCTTGTACACCTCCTCAATGCCGGCTCAACAATGCCACCATTTTATTCCACTCCATCATGATTCACAAGGGGAAGATTCTAAGCTTGCATACCTTGTGCTTGGTGCCCATCATTCGGTGCATTTGGCACTCTATTATGCACAAGTCCATCTTCTTGAATCACCACTCTACGTATCTCAACAGTAGGTATAGGCTTCTTGTGCAGCTTCTCTTCGTTGAACATAACATCATGGCTGTGTACAATCTTTTTGGCTTTCGGATCCCACAAAAGATATCCCATTTCGCCAGATTTGCCATATCCAAGAGAATATGCACTTCCTTGACTTCGGGTCAAGCTTATTTCCCATCTCTTTAGGGACATGGCAATATGCTTCACAGCCAAAAACACGAAGATGCCCATAAGACAGAGTTTTCCCAGACCATAGCTCCTTTGGAACCTTCTCATCTAAAGCCTTATTAGGTGACCGATTAATAAGATGAACAACTATATTGACAGCATCCGCCCAAAAACCATTAGGTAATCTAGCATTGGACAACATGCTATGAATCCTCTCTTGAATCGTACGATTCATCCTCTTAGCTACGCCATTCTGTGGAGGATTATATGGAGCAGTCACTTCTCTCTTAATGCCCTTCAAGTCACAAAAGTCCTGAAAGGCTTTAGAGACATACTCTCCACTATTATCTGTGTGTAAGGACTTAAGCTTTTGGCTACAGTAATTCTCCACTAGTGCAACAAACTTCTGAAAGGCTACATAGTAGGCATAGGCCCACACACATCAATATGAACCAAATTTAGAGGCTCACTTTTCCTCTTGCCACTTCTTTTATGTGCTGACGTGGTTTGTTTGCCAAACAAACAATGATCATAAATAGAAAAATCTAAAAAATTAAACTCAAGAATATAGCGAAAACGAGACAAGATTTTCATTCCCTTTTGGCTCATATGGCCTAACCAGAGATGCCACAACGAAGTAGACGGCTGCTTGGTTACTGCACAATGACATGATTTTTAACACACTAGACACATGTACCAGACTTAGAACCACAAGCTACAACAAAAGAACCTTTGGTTATCTTCCATGAACAATCACCAAAAGTAACATGATATCCACCATCATCAAGCTGTCTAGTGCTAACCAAGCTATGGCACATGTCTCACTTTCTTGAGCATAAACGAAGAACCATTGGCAAATCTAAGATGCACATCTCCCACTCCAACAATCTCATAAGCATAGTCATTGCCTAGTCGTACGCATCCTTTCCTACTTGCATCATACGAAACAAACCACTCTCTATGTGGAGTAACATGAAAAGATGCATAGGAATCAATGATCCAATTTTGTGACAACAAGAAATGCATAGTCAAGTGTAGAGGCATAGCAAATGTCACCGTCAGTGTTTGCCTCTTCAACCTTTGCCTTGCCTTTGTCATCCTTCTTGGCATCATCATTGGAAAGAGGCTTTTGATAGCTTAGTAATTGCAAAGAGAAGCTTAGTAATTGCAGAGAGAAGAAGTGGAAAGAGGCTTTCGATAGCTATGCGGTGACTACCTGCATGCCTTATATGCATATGGGAGTTAGAACATGCAAGAAATGCAGAGGGGGAGGTGAAATTGTGCCATCCAGAGAGTGAGGAGCTTGATTTAGCAGATTCTGGCCTCTATTTTGGGAGGGGGAGGTGAAATTGCGCCATCCAGAGAGTGAGGAGCTTGATTTAGCAAATTCTGGCCTCTATTTTGGGAGGAAAAGGTGCTTTTTGGCTACATTTGCTCCCAGTTCCTTCTTTTCACCTATAATAGGTTAATTGAGACTTGTGGAGCAAGTTTATCCACTCTCTACCTTATCCCACCCCCTGGGCCATGTTCCCCCACTCCCGGGTGACTTCTAACACTTAATTAATATGTTTCGAGGTCGTTCCTAGGTCATTTTGATTCTCGTAAAGCATGTTGGAATCCCTAGGTCATTAGCTAATGGCTTATGAATGTCTTTAAGTACTTCTCGTACTTCATGTCCATTCCCGTTGAGCTCTGGCTCCTGTTAAGGTCTTCTGGAGTATTTTCTCTCTCTAGGTCTAGAGAGAGAAAATCATTGTAACTAGCAACATATGAATGTGCATTACTTAGCTAGCAGCTTATGAATGTCTTTGAGCTGATCTAGTGCTCCATTGTCATTTCCGCTGCATCCTAGCTCCCCTTAAGGTCTTATGGAGCATTTTATCTCTCTAGGTATAGAGAGAGAAAATCATCGTTTTAGCTTCATCTAACAACTTATGAATGTACTTCTGCTCTTATGGCCTTCCATAGACCAGCATTACATTCTTGTTAGTTGCCTTACTTTGTTAGAGTCCTTTCATGTACTTTCTCTCTCTAGATCTAGAGAGAGAAAGTCATCTTTTATGAGTCTGACTTTATTTTGATGACACGTATGCATTGTGTGTCCAGCAAAATAAAGTGCTGAGGTCATAAAAACATTGGTAATATATCAAAATGATAATTTGATGACATTACCCCGCCCTTAAATCATAGTCGTCCTCAACTATGCTTCGTAAAGGTGCTTTAGCCCATCTTGCTTGGGATCCACATTTAAGCAAAACACTTTTCGCAGTAGATGGCTAATCTACTCGGTGCTTGAGAGACACAGTCTGCCGCAAGCTTGTTCTTTCTTATGTAGCCATGACACCATCCCGTAGTAGATTGCTAGTCTACTCGTCTGTGTGCTTGAGAGACAGAGTCTGCCCCGCAAGCATGTCCTTCATGTGCATGTCCTTCATGCATGCATATTAAAACATAATGAAGACAAGAGAGACGAGAAAAAAAAACATTTCTTCATTAACATTTTTATACATCGATGTCTTGAGAGGAACTCAACCCCTGGGAATGAGCTGCGGCTCCATCATCCATTTAGAATCGTCAAAATGATAATTTTTAAACTTAATTAAATACTTACGGAGCACCTTACCATTTTGCAACAACTTGTCCTTGTGCCTAAGGATTGCTTTAGGCTACAATATCTCCTCAAGCTCATCAAATTCAAGAGGATCTTCATCGCGATTGGTTTCGTAGAGGCAGAACACCTTTCAAAGGCTTCAAGAGGCTAACATGAAAGGCATTGTGGACCTGCCAATGGGCTGGCACCTTAAGCCTATAAGCCGTTTCATTGATCTTTCCCAGAATTTGGAATGGCCCATAATACCTTTTGGCCAGCTTAGCATAAAACTTTTGATGACCCGTAGACTCACCTTGCCAATTCTTGCCCGAGGTTTGCCTTAGACGCGGGCCTTTGGGATTTAAGGAGTACCCATTCGTCATCCTTAAAAGCAATAGCTATTCGATGCTTATCAGTTGCTTGCTTTTTCTTTTGCTGCGAGGCACAAATAGCATCTTTTATCTTCTAAAATGCTATCTTGATGTCCCTTACATACTCATCAGCAGCATCAAAAATCTTTTCCTTCATTCGTAGAATGGGGGGCGGCCTTCCACCACCTCAAATGGAGTTTTTCCTGTGGAAGAGTGAACAGTATTGTTATACACATACTCGACTAAAGGAAGATACTTATCCCATTGATTCTTCTCTGTGACTTCATTCACATAACATTTGACAAGATCAAGAATCGTGGAGTTAACTATCTCGCTTTGCCCATCCGTTTGAGGGTGATAAGCAGAGGAGAAGTTAAGCTTAGTTCCCAAATTATCAAAGAGCCCCTTCCAGAAGAGACTTGTCATGCATGGGTCTCTATCTAAAACTATAGAGCTAGGTAGCCCATGATACTTAAAGATTTGAGCAATGAAGAGTTTAGCCACATGATTTAGCCACATGATGGGACTTAATGCTCTTTTTGACAAGTATGAAATGTGCTTGTTTACTAAACCTATCAACTATTGTCCAAATACCTGTATTTCCTTGTCTGGACTTAGGAAGACCAAAAATAAAGTCCATTGAAATACTCTCCCAAGGAGCTTCTGGTATTGGCAATGGACCCTTGTTGCTTGCCTGTATCGTACTTGATCTTCTAACATATCAAGCATTGGGAAACATGTTCTTGAATGTCCTTTTCATTGAAGGCCAGTAGAAATATGTATCCATAGCACTTATGGTAGCTTGAATTCCGCGATGTCCCGCATAAGGAGGAGCATGGGATTCATTCATAACCTTCTCTTGGAGCTTCTTTGTCACACATAACTGTGAGCATGTAAGAGAAATCCATCTTTTATTATATATGGATCTTGGCTCTGCCCACTGGTTAGTTTAGACATTACATCAACAAAGTCTAAATCAGTAGCGTACGCATCTAACATGCTTGTTAGATCCTGGTGATATGCTATAGATACAGCATTCGCTCTTGGTCATCATGATCTAACATGCTTGTTAGATCCTGGTGATATGCTATAGATACAACATTTGCTCTTGGTCGTCTCATGAGAGAGCATCCACTACATGTTATGCTTACCTGGAATGTGAGATATATAAAAATAAAATTTAGAAAGAAAATTAGCCCACCTCATTTGTTTATCTGACAATTTGGTATGTGTCATAAAGTACGTGATACTTTGATGGTCAAACGGATAATAAAGGGCGTACCCAGAAGATAATGCTTCCAAGAATCTAAGGCATGAATTACTGGAAGTAATTCCTTTTCATAGATGCCTAGGATTCTTTCTTCAGGATGCAAGTGGCGACTTTCGAATGCAATAGCATGTCCCTCTTGTAAAAGAACAACCCCTAAGCATTCACCACATGCATCACAGTGGACCTCAAATGGCTTGGAGAGATCCAGAAGCACTAGAACAGGCTTTGTTTCCTTAGCAATCCATTGAAATTTAACCTTTTTCTTTGTTAAATCATGGAGAGGACCTGCTATCAAAGAGAACTTCTCTATAAATCTTCGATAGTAAGAGCACATGCCAATAAAGCTTCTTAGCTCAGGAAGATTCATAGGTTGAGGCCATTCTTCTATTACCTTAAGCTTCTCGAGATCCATGTAGATCCCTTCTTTAGAGATAATATGGCCCAAATACCTTATTTCTTGCAAAAAGAATTCACTCTTTTTGCTATTTATGTAAAGCTTATTATCTCACAGTTCTTGAAAAACTACTTTGAGATGTTCCTTGTGCTCTTCTAAAGATTTGGAGTAGACTATGATATCATCAAAGAATACCCCCAGGTAACCTCGATGCTTTCGAAAAATATGTTCCATCATTCGATTGAATGTGGCTGGTGCATTTGTGAGTCCAAATGGCATCACAAGAAACTCATAAAGACCAAACGTCATGCGAAACGCGGTCTTATGTGTGAATATCTTCCGGTACGATGCAGATCTGATGATAACCGCTCTTGAGATCTATCCTACTATAGTCGAAAGACCCTTGAAGCTTATCAAATAGATCCTCAATCCTTGGAACTGGGAACCTGTTCTTGATAGTATTCTTGTTTAGTGCACAATAGTCCACACACATATGGTATGAACCATCCTTCTTTTGCACTACTAACACTGGAGAGCAGAAAGGAGATGAGCTGGGCTATATCATCCCTTTCTCCAATAGTTCATGTACTTGAGTCATAATTTCTTCCTGCTAGGCAGGAGAGACTCGATAAGGTGGCTTGTTGGGTGGTGCGCTTCTTGGAATAAGCTCTATCTTATGATCATCTACCCCTCATGAGGGAGGTAGTTCACTTGGAATAGAGTCGATAAAACGGTCTGAATATTCATCTAGAAACAACTTTAAATTTGTATCTACTTTTGATGAATCACTTGTTTCCGACAAGAGAGAGTTATCAACTTTAGAAGAATCTTTGACAAAAATCATATACAGAGAAATAGCAAACTTCATTGATTTATGTAAAGCTTCCTTAGATAGATAGAATAGGAATCATATGTCCCTTGTCGTTAACTTCTAAGTTAGTCTCTCTACCTTTATGCTTAATAGCAATTACTCTTTCTGGGAACTTAAGATGAGCTGCCATCCTATGAAACCATGGTACACCCAACAAAACATCTTGGTTCTTAAGAGGGGAAATGAAGAAATCCTCTTGATCAACATAGCCCTGCACATGCAGTCGGAGCTTTCCAATCAAGGGAGTGACTAGGACTACTGGACTATCAAAAGCACCATCAACATCCATAGTAAGACCCATTTCATGTGTGTGGATGCCCAACTTCTCCGCTAACTCCCTTGATATGAAGTTGCGATTTGAGCCTGGGTCAAACATGATGAGACAATCTTGATCATGTACTTTGCCCATGCATAGCATTGGCATGATACTTCGTCTTCTTTGGCCTCTTGGTTCTCCTGAGTGAGAATCATGGATGCTTAGGGCTTATCCTTTTTAGTCGATCTCGAAGGACAGGCTTGATAAGAGTGACCTTGTTCCCCACATCTAAAACATCGATTCTCGCTTCGATAACATTCCATCTCAGAGAGAGAGAGACGGTTTTGACCTTTATAGGGGCCTTTGTCTTTCTTTTTGTTGCCTTTGTTACGCTGGCCATTAGGAGCTTTATCTCTTGATTGAAATCTATCTCCTTTGTCCTTGTGCTTAGACCCCGACTTTGTAGCAGGAAGAAAAATCTTGGTTGCTACCATCGTGTGGTGTATAAGCTCAGAGGTAGATTTGGGCTTCTGGGCATTGACATAAGTGTGCATATCTTCAGGAAGCCCCGCACAGAATTGCTGCTTCTGCTCAGAGAAATCTTTCTGCTTGAAGATAGTGGCTTTGAGATGCAAATCCCAAAACTTGTCCACATACTTTTGGATAGTTTCCCCTTGCTCCAACTTGAAGCTCCTCATGCTGTGAGGACAACTTCCTTTGCATCATCGGTGAGGAATTGCTTCAGGATAGCAATCTTGCACTCTCTCCAGGACTTTGGTGCTTGACCTTGAGCTCTTAGACTAGCCCACCATTGTCTACCAGACTTGTGGAAATTCATAGCAACATTTCTGAGCGCTTAGATTGATTTGTAAAGTGCTCACCTCCAAAGGCCGCATCAAATTGGTGGATAAAGCTGAGTACTTTATCCGTATTTTCGTAAGTTCTATCGTAAGAAAGGAAGGTGATGCTTTTCCCTCCTTCCTTGAACTTTTGGAGGCGGGGAGATCTCTTCCAGGTGGGATATGAATGTCTATGCCCTCTTCTTCTGGAAGAAGAACTTGCTTCGTGTGCTCTAAAAAAAGAGTTGGAAGAATTGGATGGAGAAGGAGGAGAAGGTGATTTCCTTCTTCTATGACGAGGATGCCTCCTCTCATTGCTTCTCTCTCTGGAAGAGCTAGATCTTGGGCTGTGACATCTTCGCTTCGTGGTACGAGGAGGGGAGTGCTTCGGACGCCGTCATCTTGGTGGCAACTCTTCATCAGAGTGCTCACGACGTTCCGAGTTGTCCCCTTCATGTTGCTCATCATGGTTGTCACTAGCCTTCTCTTCTCTTGGTTGTGGTTCTTGGCTTCTTCCAGAAGCATGTCTTCGTCTCCTTTCAGAATGAGACCGATGCCCATCTTGTGGTGATTCCCACCGCTCTAGAGAGCGAGCTCTCTCTTCTCGCGTGGGAGGAATCAACTCATTGACTTGTAATTGGGCTTGCACAGTTGCTCGCAGATTTGGATTATCCTGTGCTTCTTGCAACCGACGTGCCGAATACCTAATTGTCCTTATACTCTCATTAGCTTCATCATCATTAAGAAAATTAGTTCTTTGCCATTCCATGTTATTAGCCTATTGATCCTCAAATCCCATAGTTCTCTCACTTCAGGAATCAAGGAATATAGTCCTTTTTGATACCCACACCAGTTAGCGAGAGTTTCGTCTATAAGCTAAAATAGAGGAGTGGGGCGTAACAGTGCAACTTCCCAGATGGCTAGTCTTTGGAGACTTTCTACAAGCTCAATACTGCTGAAACCATAGGTACCCTCCAAAGAGGTACAGTATTAAGATAGGAGCCCCCCCCAATCTCTAGCACAACATGAAGAAGGGTAATAGCTCCCAATACTACTAAAACCATAGGTAAAAGTATTAGCCTCCTGACCATACCTTATAGTCTAGACTAAGGTATCCAATCATGTTGAGCTTCTCCGTCAACAAGCATGCCCCTTGTGTAGAGAGTGAGAAAGAGAGACAAAGCATGAGAGGGGCGTCAAGGGCTTAGCAAGACGAGCTTGACTAACGAAATACTACGCAACAAGAGGGAGGGGGCACAAACACACAAAGCAAGAGGACTGTGCTTTGCTTTTGCCTACGAAAAAAGAGAACGCAAGCACGAGGGAGAGAGTAGTAGTTGTTGGAAAACAAAAAACAAAACAAAACAAACAAAACAACAAAAACTAGAAAAAGAAAATTTTTTACAAAACAATTACCTAATTGAAGGAACCTTCCAAAAATAAACATAAAGACACACACACAATCATACAAAGACTTGATCATTAATAAGAACTTAAAACTACTCTACTGAGATACTAATCAATAACGCAAAATAGCAAAACACAGAACTATAAACTCTAGTCCTAGAGCACTTACAAACAAGAACAAAACATTAAGCTAAACTTTAAAAAGAATAGGACTCGAAAGTGCAACCTTTAATTCCAATGTTTGTCCAGACATGAAGTGTAGGTTGATCAACTCTATCATGCATAGCGTGGACAATAAGCTACGACATCCCCACTCACGTCATCAGGTCATCAGTGCCCAAGAGTAGGTGCAGGTTTGTATAAGGTTATTTCAAAAGAATATACTTTATAAAACCAACGAGCTGAGTTTCTATCACTCTCCAGAGGTGATGGGCATACTCAGTCATGATAGAGTCTAGCACTCCAAGACTACTCTATGTCAACAAAGAAACACAAACATAGGAAAGAACTAAACTAACTCTATAATCAATTGGAGCAAGAAAGAGTTACAAATCAAACTTAAAAGACTAAACACAGTTTACTTTGAGTTAGAACATCAACCCCTACTTTAAGATGGAACAAGCCACATTTACAAAAAGAGCCTTGAACTAAGAATTAAGTGGGTTTTTCAGCTCCCCACTTCTATAAAACTTACTAAGTATCATTCTAAACGTTCCAAAAGCTGAAATACCAAAGATGAACTTACTTTTTATCATTTTAAACATTCCAAAAGTTGAAATCAATCATGATGATGTAGAAAACACTGCCAACATCCCAAAATGAAAGCCAAGTCATACATATGAATGATTAAATAAGCCTATAACAAGTGAAGCCATCAAATTGCACCACGTTTAACATTATACCAAACATCCAAGAAAGATGTCAAGCTTGATTGTCCCAAGGATATCTCATTGAAATATCTATCCCAAAAAAAAAAAACATGTGCAACCCAAGGAGACACCGAGATATCTATCCCAAAAAAAACATGTGCCAGGGCAAACTTACATGCATCACACATTGAACTATATGTGCTCTTCCACTTCATGCACTCTTGTTCCCTTTCTCCTCTGCTGGTGTCTCACATACACCACTCACACCGGCTCAGCCTTAACCTGTGAGACACCACTCACACCGGCTCATTCTGTCTGATATAAAGGGCCATAAGCCTCATATGACTTATTAGACATGCACTCTTGAATTTTCGCAATCCTCTCCTTTGCCGTCACCAGCTTTTCTTTTTCTTTCACCAGCTTCATCCATGAAAGTGGCCAAAACCACAGCCTAGAGAGCCTTTCGACTTCTGCAGAGATTTCCCGGACCTCATTTCCATAGGCCTGAAGCACCAAAGCGGCATGCATTTCCCGGCTGCGGCCGGAGATAAAGTACACCTTTTGCTTATAATACAGAATGCAGGGTTCAGACAGTACCTTGTCTAGGTCAGGGACATAGTACTTCTGGAGAGTCACCAATGACCTGTCTTCCACCAATGACACGCCATTAGACCCTGCCACTAAAAGCGTGAACCAAAAACCTACATCACGGAAATCCCTGCGTTGCCTCTCAAATCTGGCATGCTTTTCTCTGAACTGCTCCATTAAATACTCTTCTGTGGCGAGGAGGTCGCCATGCCGATACTCAGTTGGGCATGTCCCTCGGAGGTAGAGACACTTCTCAACATCCAGGTTATACTTATCTGGGTGGGTACTCATGAACTTTCTCAGAGCCTCCCTTATCTCCTGAGCGCTGGGAGGATAACACAGCACAAGTTGACCTCTGGTTCTGGTATCACTGTTGGAAATTAGCCCGGTACTCTGCTCAGACCCCACCAAGATTACCGTGACGCGCTTACCATCAGCTTGCGTCTTCGCCCATGAAACTAGCTGTAAAACATCTGCTTCAACCAGCTTATCAATATGGTCAACTATGAAGACCAGATGCTTTCGTCTAAATAGTTTGACCCAGAAAGCCAATTCGCTAAGGATTTCCAGTCCTGACTCAGGACGCATCCATGACATAAAAAGACTTCTGTACCTTTGATTGATAGTCGCCTGTATGGCTTTGAAAGACTGTTGTTCAGCCCCGTCAAGATAAATTGCTGCTCCCCTATCCCTTGCAGCATCACATAACTGTCTAGTCTTACCGATTCCAGGCCATCCAACCATCATATAGAAAACTCCATCTGGGTCTTCGTCCAGCAGAGCTTTAGTATCCATATTTGTAGAAGGGATCCACACACGGTCTTCCCGATGAATCATGCTTGGGACATCTCCCCGGCATGCCAGATATACACAGTAACCCTCATTCGCAACCACCACCGTGAAAACAAGGCCCAGAACTGAACACCAGAACTTCAACCTGGAAGGGGAAGATGAGAGAGGAAGGCCTGCGGAGGAGGATGGGGTAGAGGAAGATGTGAGAAGTCGACGGAGAGAGAAGGCATCCCTGTGGTGAAGCATGCCTGTGGTGATGTGGGGCGCATCCCGGAAGCCACCCCCCTGTGGTGAAGCATAGGTGTGGCGGGCCGAGGATGAGAGAAGCCGAAACTGGATACAGGCTCTGGAGGTTAGAATCCGCCTCATATTCCCGGTACTTTATATGGATTCGAGGGGATATGAGATGACGGGAAGGCCTCATGTAGGGCATACATGTGTGCACCTTAGAGTTGGACCCAGTGTTATGTCCTTGCAATCAGTGCAAATGGGCAGTGTTACGACAACGTCGTGTAATGATGCAGCATGTGGAGGAATACGGACAGTTTGATTCCACCATTATTGATCAAGTGCTTGCACAATATATTTCATCGGTAAATTGATCGTAGTACGTGGGTGTCTAAAGACTGTGTGTATCTTTAAATTTATATGTGGGCTATGCTTCTCACAGGACTCCAACATTGGGGAAGCAACAAGAGTCCTGCAACCAGTTAGGGCGGGTTTGCATGCGGTCCAAGCAAGTGGCGGGCACTAAAGGTTTGCAAAATGCTATGCCTATGGCTCCTGATGTGAATGCCAATAAATATCCACACGTGGAGATGCTCGAACAAGAGATGGATGACATGCTCCAGGCAGTTTTTGAGGCAAGTGATCCTATGGCCGAGGGTATGAAGCAAGAGGCTCGTACACCCTTATATGAAGGCTCGAGGATTTCCCATCCTGAAGACAGTTTTTACGTTGCTAAGCCTTCAAGGGTCATTTAGTTGGAGTGATAAAAGCATCACATAGCTATTCAGGTAATGTGTGTGTATGTTTTAAACAAATGACTGTTGCAATGCTTGCTCGATGTTCAACGTGGTGTGACGTGTAGGCTTTTGAAGAATCACATATTGCCGTCTCAGAATACAATGCCGAGCTCCAGAGATGATGCCAGAAAGATACTCCGAAAGTTGGGCGTAGACTATAATTCCACACATGCTTGCCCCAACGACTGTGTCCTCTTTCAAAGGGAGTACAAGGACTTGGAAAAATGTCCAAAGTGTGGTGCTTACAGATATCGTAAAGATCTTTGAGGGGAAACTATCAAGAGGGAGAGTGTAGTAGGAGTCGTTATTCATAGAGCTTCTAATTATTTACAAAATTTATCTTTCCTAACGCTACTAAGTTGTAGAAGAAAAATCTAATATGGAATTCTTTCAAAATTAATAATTGAGTGAAGGAAAACCAATCAAATAGATACTTTATCAGTTATTATCAAACACATAAACTTATAGATATTACTATATTGCTACTTGCAATCCATATTTCATTAGAGGTTGTTGTGCCAACCAACAAAATTTAAGTGGTAAGAGAAGCAAAATTTTCTTTCATTTAAGACTTTAAGATCCATTGCTATCTTATCAATCAAGAAATGTTGAAAATAATGGTAAATACATGCTCCCAATCAAGGAAAAAAATAGGGGCTAATATTCATCAATTGGCTATTTTTTGGGACTTTTCCCAAAAAACATTTGCATGCTGCCATCTTTAAACATTCGCCCATTTTTTATCATTTTGAAGATTTTTAGAATATGTTTGCCCAACTTTGGGTATTTTAGGGCATTTTTTAAATACATTTGCCCCACTTTCTATAGTTATAGATTTATATATGAGGAATATTTCCAACCCATATACACCTACAAGTTCTTGAAGGGCTCCTATTTTTTACCCTATTCCCAATTATTCTTTGTGTATACAAGACCTGTGGAAGTCACTCTTCAAAAGTGACATATATCATGTGCGACAAGAGGTTTTTTTTTAAACCTCTATATACATGCTATATTTACACTGTGGTGGATATCATAATAGACTTGTCCCCAGCACCTACTATATACACAAAGTATACATTAATGCCCTCTAGTTAACTCAGGTGATATGACACATGTTTTAAAAGTGACTACGTCGGGATGTTAAAATTTGTGAAAGAAAAGGTGATAGAGAGGAAACTTATAGCTAAAATTATGACCTAAGGGCATGAAAAGAGGGAGAAAGGACGGAGGGAGTGAGAATGCACTAGGAGACTCAGTACTTATTACTAGAAATGTTGATTATTTAGAAACTTTCTCTTGCCTAAAGCTCGACTAAATCATAAAAGAAAAAACTAATATGGACTTCTTTCAATTCAAATAGTTAAATATGGAAATTCAATCAAATAGATACTTAAAGACTAATCAAATATGTAAACATATAGAGATTGTCATAGTGCTACTTGCAATCCACATTTCATTAGAGGTGGATGTTGTGCCAACCAACAAACTTTAAGTGGTTAGAGAATAATACTTTAAGTGGTTAGAGAATAATACTTTTTTGTCATTTCAAATTTTAAGGTTCATTACTATCTTATGAATGCATGAATGTTGAAAAGCATGGCAAATACATGCTCCCAATTGTTCTTTGTGTATGTGAGACCCGGGGTGGTCATTCGTCAAAAGTCACATATACCTTGTGCATTTAAGAGAGTATTAAAAATATCCCCATATACATGCTATATTTTACATTGTGGGTATCATAAAAAAGCCTATCCAACCCCTAATGTAAACAAAAAGTATACATTTCTTGAGTCAAAACTTCCCCTTTTGTGAACGCAAGTGATACAACACCTTTTTAAAAAGTGACTGCCTGGGGATGTGAGATACTCAAAAGGAAAGGTGATATAAAGGGAACTAGCTAAAATATTGACCTAAAATTTTTGCGAATGATATCTATTTATCTATCTATCTACACACACACACACACACACACACACACACACACACACACACACACACACATACATATATTATCTAGTAGGCAATAAAATCCACAATGCAAGTTTGTTTTGTGTAATTGTCTTTCAAGCTCTCTCTCTCTCTCTACGTTATCCCTCTATATTAGCATCTATTTTGAGCTTTCATAACTTAATTAATATGTATGTGTTCAACAAAGCTCCCCTTCTTTAACTATTTTTATGAAATCTCTATATATAGGTTCAAGAACTTTTGCCTTGGAAAATAGTCATCTAAGGTGCATTAAACGTGCACGATAAGCCTTTTGGTGGCCTCAATCTAATTATGTGTGGATAATTATTCCAAGCAAGCCTTGTACACAATTTGTGGATTTTCAAACAACAATCACATTTGCTAGGAACTATTGCTCTAAGCTATTGGCAAATCACACTAGAATGTACCATGGTTCCATGGCTCTTGCAAGCCTCATGCTGTATATTTCCTCTCTCGAGCATGATATGGCTTAGACCAGACCTCCCCTACCCCTCTTAACTCCACCTTATCACCTTGAGCTCAATGCACATAACATGCTCAAAAGACTTTTCAACACTCAAAAGACTCACATACACACTCACCCCCTCTTCTCCTTGGTGTATATATACCCCCCACTTCTCTTTGTTAAGGGCCTTAATGCCTCCACTCTAAGCATTCGTAGACAAGCCTCTCCTTACCTCCTTCACCACACACCTTAGGTCTCTTGCCAACACCATCACAATTAAGACTCTTATGATCCTCTAGCCTCTTAGGGCCTTAAAAATTGGGGAGAAGTTAGTCTCTTAAGCCTTAGCTGTCCATCTTCTCCATGATCTTAGTCTTCTACACCCCCCTCTCACAATAAGGATTTCTCTTCACCCTCACCTCTGGCCCACCCTTTCCATGCTTATCCATGCACCATTTTTCTTACACCATCTCTTAGTATGCACCTATTAGTATGCACCTAGGGACTCTGAGCACAATCAGCATGGTGCACCCTTTCACATATCATATACATAGTTAAGCCTTGGGCTTTTAGTTTTTGCCATGCTAAACTTCACCTCCTCTCTCATGCACCATATCTTGGGCTATGTGTTATGTGTATTGCATATTGCGTATTATGTATGTGTTATGCACTATGTGTTATGCAAATTGTGTATTGCCTATGTGTTATGCACTATGTGTTATGTGAGTTACGATGTGCGAGTGCGCTATACGCTATACGGTATACGATTGCACTATATGCCTATGTCTTGTGCCTACTGGTATATGTGTTAGAGTAATGTGTTATGCCAGTGCGTAATACGTTGTAATACGTTGTGTGTGCATAATCCATAATGTGAGTACGTAATGTGTTATGTGAATTACGAGTGCGTAATGGAACACCTACTATTTGATTTTTTCCTAGACTAAAAGAAATGCATAAGCACTAGGAAATGTACAAGCACTTACATGTATATACAAATGCAGCAAGAATCCATGAGCGTGCACTACACATAAGACAAGGAAAAGGAAAGTTAAAATACGTGTGCTTGTGCACTAATTATGTGTGTGTGTGTGTGTGTGTGCACTACTCTCCTATGGTGTTTTGGAGCTTGGTTCGAACAACATTTTTGGTTTCTAGGAGAGCACCTATGTGATTGGAGGTCCCGATTTCTTCCCCTTCCCATTCTTTAGCCTCTTCACACCCACACAAGATTGGGCTTTTGTTTACCACCAAGCTTATTCTCCCCTCCTGGATTTTAGATTTTATATATACTTGGGATTTTGTGTACCCCCCAAGCTAATTTTATAAGCCTCCCCCTTCCCCCCGCCCCCACTCGGGCTTTTAGCTTCTATGCACCCATTTTTGCTTTTGGTATTTCTATACCCCAAAAGCAACTTTTTGGAAACCTACCCTATGATATTCTTGTACTCTAAAAATCCCCCCTATCTCCTTTCAAGAGTCCCCTTAATTCAACTCTATTTACATCTTGTACTCTCTACCCCCTTTAAATGGAGTACCCTTTGGCTAAAAACTTCCCTCCTGCCTTAAAAACCCACTCCGATTGTAACCTTTCCCTTTAACTAGCTCCATTCCCATTGTAAAGCACTCTTAAGGCTACTTAATGCCTTGGATTTTGGAGCTATAGTACTAGATTTTGAAGGATCCCCCCAAAATCTTACTATAAGTAAGCTCTTGCTCCCCCATTGTATTCTCTTCCCCCAAAATCTTACTATAAGTAAGCTCTTGCTCCCCATTGTATTCTCTTCCCCCTTACCACTTATGAGCTCTTTTATAGAGAGAAAGGTGTTCTCTCCCTTAATACAATCATCCTCCTTCCTCTCCCTACAATTTTTGGTCCTTCATTGTCCACTTTATCCACTTTGCTCCTTTCTATTCTTTCCAACTTTTTGAAAGTTCCTCTGATAATCTCTTAACCCTCAAAATACTCACTTAAAGATGCATACGCACGCTTGATTTAATATTTTAAATTACAAAAGAGTAGAGATTCAAGGGCATATAGTCGTAACAATGCATACACACACACACACGTATACTTGTGCATTATTGCTTTCACAGATGCATTAGTGCCCGTGCTTGTGCATAATGCATATATGCATGGGAATTAACGCTAATGCTTAAGCACTTATTCATGTGCGCTTATGCAAGCATGGGAATTAACACTAATGCTTAGTGCACATGTATAAGAGCTAATGCATGTGCACTTAGCATATGTGCTTAGTATATGCACTTAGTGCTTATGCATAAGTGCTAAGCACACATGCAAACCGCTTATGCACAAGTGCTAAGCACACATGCATTAGTGCTAAGTGCACACGCAAAGAGCCTATGCATATGCCTAATACTAAGTGTGTATGCCCCTATGCATAAGCATTAAGCACGAGACATATACCTACAGGAACGTTAAGAAACTTAAAAGATAGGGCAATGTACGTGCACTTACATATATATACAAATGCTGCAAGAATCCACAAGCGTATGCTACACATAAGATAAGAAATACGCAAATTAGAGAACGTGTACATCTGTGCTTATGTGTATATATGTGCATGCATTCATTTAGTGTGTGTGTGTGTGTGTGTGTGTGTGTGTGTGTGTGTGTGTGTGTATGCGAATGTACTTATGCATAATGCATATATGCATGGAAATTAATGGTAATGCTTAAGCGCTAATGCATATGTGCTTATGCATGGGAATTAACGCTAATGCTTAGTGCACATGCATAAGCGCTAATGCATATGTGCTTATGCATGGGAATTCACGCTAATGCTTAGTGCACATGCATAAGCACTAATGTATGTGTGCTTAGGGCTTATGCATATATGCATGGGAATTAACGGTAATGCTTAAGTGCTAATGCATATGTGCTTATGCATGGGAATTAACACTAATGCTTAGCGCACATGCATAAGCACTAATGCTTGTGTGCTTAGCGCTTATGCATATATGCACTTAGCATAAGCTCTTATGCATATACGCTTATGCATAAGCACTTAGCGCTCATGCATAAGTGCTTATACATGTGCGATTAGCGTGCATAAGCCCTAATCTTCAAACGCATTACATGTGCGCTAATCTTCAAGCACATTGCATTATGTTTGTGTGTGCACACATGCAATGTGATTATGCATAAGTGCTAAGCGCACATGCAAAACACATATGCTCTCATGCTCATCCATAAGCGCTAGTGCTAAGCATACATGCAAAGCGCTTATGCATAAGTGCTAAGCGCACATGCATTAGCGCTAAGCGCACATGCAAAGAGCTTATGCATATGCCTAAGACTAAGTGTGTGTGCCTCTATACATAAGCGTTTAAGCGCGAGCCATATACCTACACAAGCGTTAAGAAATTGAAAAGCTATGGCAACATAAGAGCACTTACATGTATATACGAATGCAGAAAGAATCCACGAGCATGTGTGCTACCCATAAGATAAGAAATAAGCAAGTTAGAGCACGTGTACATTTGCGCTTATGTGTGTGTATGTGCATACATGCATTTAGTGTGTGTAGGTGTGTGTGTGTGTGTGTGTGTGCATGCATGTGCATAGTGTGAATTTGTGCATATGCGTGTACATAGTGCACTAATTAGCATCTATGCATATGTATAGCACTTTCATTTGTGCATAGCACTTGCATCTCAGGGGGTTCACTATGTGTAAATCCTTTATATCATGTGTGTTTCAGGCCTATTTAAAAATACCCTTATCTGTGAATTTTTCATGAATAAAACACACCCTTTTTCTATTCAATCTGTAAATACCCCCTTTAAATGGCACCCATATATATGTAAAAAATGTATAAAAAAAGATTTTAAAAAACTCCTTCTATTGAACCCACATGCTACGCTTACATATTTATGAGTGACCCCCCCTAAGACTTGCATATTGTGCTATATGCATTAGTGCATAGTGCATAGTGCAAACTTATAGCTTTTTTCAAAATTGGATTAAAAAACCCCTCCTATAAATGTAATTTTGTAACTTTTTGGAATTAAAATACCCCTCCTGATGAACACATGTGCTAAACTTACATATTTTTACGTGAACCCCCGGGGGGACTAGATACTATGACATCCCCACTAACGTCATTAGTGCCCAATGCTGGGTATAGAACTTTGTATCAAGATATGCTCTCACATCCGCCCTCCACACAAGTGCACAAACACACTTGACATGTTGGATCAAGCTCCATGATCTAACCAATCTACCACACCTGGGTGATAAAAATGTTAGGCAATTTTATTTAATTATTCTTAAAAAAGAAAAAAATGTTAGGCAATTTTAATTATTCTTAAAAAAGAAAAAAAAGAAAGAACAAAAAATATAATAATATAAAACGTTCAGCCTTTGCAATATGATCTATTTGTCCTTTTTTAAACTTCTTTTGGTTGATTCTTACAAATCTCCAAAAAAATAAGTAGCTAACCCATGATTAAAAGGCACCATGCATTGGTCTAATTTTTCTATTTCCAAAAACAATAGGAAAAGGAAGTAATGAACTCAAAACCTTCACCACCACTTCAACATCTTAACCCCAATCATGGCATACAAATTCACTTGCATGTTGATCAAAAAGTTTTCTTCCAATAGTGAATCATATCTCCATTTGGAGTAGAGCAACTAGGTGATATTTTAGCATCTCCTCGCCCTTTCATATTTTCACTTATTAATTTTAGAAAGTCTTGCAATATATTCATTCTAGTATAAAGAGCTAACAAGCATGTCTTCCATAGCATGGATGCTACCTTGGCCTTGTGCACATGCAAGAATTCATGTTCGAGTAGATAGATGTGCCTTGATCATTGTTTATAGAAGACTCAACCCTTTTCATCAATTTCCACAATGTCATTAATGGTGGGGGAAAGGACGGTCTTCTATACATCTATCCTTGTAAGAACTAGTTGACATCAAATGTGAGGGAAAAACCTTGCCATCCTTGAGTTGTTCCCCACTCCAACATTCCACTACCCTCGTTGGGACCCAAGGCCCAGGTACAACCTTTTAGAAAACCAAATTCCACAACAAGAGGGAAATCAGAGCAGTTGTTGGGAAGAAGCCAAAGAGATGGCAAGTTCATCTCTAGCCAACATTGGAACTGAAGATTATAACAATTGACATACAGATCTTGCAATTTTTTATAAAGATTCAATATTCCTTAAGCAATGTCATTCTAATTCATTTTCTCTTTCTAACAAAACTTATTACTGCTAAATGGCTATGATTTCTTTAGGATGGAGACCCTCTAAAAGCTTGTACATAACCTCTTGAAAGACCTCCAAAAATTTCTAGTTTAGGGGCTAGCCTCATCCTATGTGGTGTGGATGAGGGACTCCTTATTATACATCGATTGCATCACCTACACCAATAGCAGTGGTGGTGAGGGTGATCTCCATTAAATCATGTAGCTTTGTGCAACTCTAGGCTAGATTACTACACCGTACATGTCACCATTCATGAGCCATATACCCATTAAGCCCTAAGTGTCTTTGTAAGGGTTGCTTTGAGGAGAGAAGACCAATCATCCACTCTTTAGCTGAGCTCCCGTACCTTTTTTCATAAAGAGGATTGCCATCTAGTAGAACCAACTAGAAATCCCATACCTTTGGCCCTTTTTGTAAAACCTCCACTTGGGCCCTCACATTCCCTCTTTGGTTCAATTGGAAACCCCAACGTGGCTATAATCTACTAAATCATGAGGGTAAGGGAAGTTTTTAGATTACCATGTCCTTGAAAGCGATAATGTATATGGTGCAATTCCTCGGGCGGGGGGGGGGGTTCACTATATATAAACCCTCTATATCACGTGCATTAAAAATACCCTTATCTGTGAATTTCTCTTGAATAAAACACACCCCTTTTCTATTTAATCTGTGAATACCCCCTTTATATAGCACCCTTCTGTATGTAGAAAATGTGTAAAAAAGGTATTTAAAAGTCCCTTCTGTTGAACCCACGTGATACTTACATATTTATGAGTGACCCCCCCCACCGAGTGCAATTCATCCCATGGAAATGATAAAATTCCTTTTTAACAAGGAGATATTAAAACTAAGGTATTTAAAACTGGCAAGAAACCTAATAATATTGTGCTTATAGAGACATGTGATAGACATGTTACCTCATTCAATGGAGCACTCTACAAATATTTGAAGACCAAAAAGTTGGCTTAAGCATTACGGAGATCACACATAAATATGTCAGTGTAGCACATGGGTTCAAGAGAAGGGATTTTTAAAATCCTTCTTACACCCTTTTTTCCATATAGAAGGGCATCATTTGATGGGAGTATGCACAAGGTGATTAGAAGAAGGTTGTATTTTATTCATATAAATTCAGAGATAAGGGGATTTTAAAATAGACCTTGAACGCACGTGATACAGTGGGTCTACATATAGTGAACTCCTTAAGGCTTGAGCATATGCATGGTATTAAATTATGCAATGAAAAGCATAAAATTTGTATTCATATAATTATCCACATGTAAAAAAATTGTTTATTTTGTTTTCTTTCCTCTTTTTGTAACTCAAAATAAAGGTTAGTGGTTAATTTGACTTCGCAAAAGGATATGGAGTCAATTCTTGAGAGCACAATTCCTCTAGGAATTAATTAAAGACCACAAATGTGAGATTGAATAAAGAGAATTTTTCTCTCATGAATCTAAGATTTAAGGACCAAATAAATCATATTGAAGACAAAATAAAAGTGTTCAAGAAAATTCAATGTGTTATTTACGGTGAGCACACAATGCCTTATTTTCACCTCAAGTTAATCAAGAATATCCCAACATTAATGCCATTAAGATTGAGATCATGAATCCTTTACAAGAGAAAACATTTTCTTGCTATAATACTAACTCGGAGTGGTAATATTAACTCATTTTATAGAAAACATATACATTTTCTTGCTATAATATTAACTCAGAGTGTTAATATTAACTCATTTTATCCACTATGGTCACTTTCCTGAAAGAGAGCATTACAATCACATGAAACTTCATGATGCCAAAAATTCTTCCTGGCTAACCCATAGTCCTCCTCTGAACTTTTGATCATCTATTTTATTGCCGGTTCATATAGCCGCGAGAGAGATGGCAAGAGAGAGCACATTGGGGGAGTGGTGCCCACATGGCAGAGAGAGAGAGAGGGGCAGTGCCCCCCCCCCCCCCCCCACACACACAAAGGGAAGGGGGCAAGCTTTTTTCTTCCTTCTTTTACTCTTTTCACCCCTAAATTTGTTCTTTTCACACTTCAATTTTTTTTTCTAAACAATCCTCCTTGAAATTAATAACCCTTTTATGCTTCCAAAAGGATATGGGTATCCTATTAATTTCATTTCAACCCCCTATACACACTAAAACTTCATTTCAATCCCCTGGCATTAAATTAATACCAATGACATAGAATTAATTTAATGCCACGTGGGTTTAAGGGAGCCTAAGGTACATCTTTCCCTCATCTCTCTCCTCTCTCTTCCCCCTATCCCCCAGAGACTCCTCCCCCTCTTACCATACAGATATGCTTCTCAACTCCCACAGTCTTCCTCTTGTCCAATCAGCCCTCCTCCCCTCCTCTCCCGTTGCCATGCCTCCCCCTCTTGCCTCCCCTCACCTGCCCACACAAAAAAGGCAACGTATACACAACGCCCTCTGCGCATCCCCTTGCTCACAAGAGGAAATGCCCCCCCAAACATCCCTTGCTCATATCTCCTTCCAATAGAGAACGAATGAACAAAGAGAGAGAGAGAGAGAGAGAGAGAGAGAGAGAGAGAGAGAGAGAGAGAGAGAGAGAGAGAGAGAGATGGACAGTGAGCCCAAAATATGTAAGTGTATCATGTGGATTCAACAGAAGGGATTTTTAAATCCCTTTTTACACATTTGTTAGATACATTTGAATAGGAAAAGGGGTACCATTTAAAGGGGGTATTTACATTTGAATAGGAAAAGGATTTATTTTATTCAATAAAACTTTACAGATAAGGGGTTTTTAAATAGGCCTTAAACACGCATGATATAGAGGGTTTACATATAGAGAATGCACGGAGGGTTTACATATAGAGAATGCACGGAGCCTTCCCCATCCTACCAAAAATGTAACACGAAGAACGTGTAATGATTACTCTGTGTGTGTGTGTGTGTGTGTGTGAGAGAGAGAGAAAGAGAGAGAGAGAGAGGTGCAAAGAGAAAGGGGAATGCAAGACAAGTGGCGGCCCCTTCATCGTCTTTTTTTAAAAACAAAAGTTAACACTCACCCCAAACTAATGAATTAAAACAAAATGCATTGCATGATTTGGGTACCCTATTAACTCACAGTGTTGGATGGATAAGAGCAAACTTTCTATTAATATTTGGTAAATTACAAGGTAAATATAAGAATATCTTCTCTTTACGTCTTAAATATAAATGGATTGGTGTGTATTCATGTATCTTCTCTTTACGTCTTAAATATCTTCTCTTTACGTCTTAAATATAAATGGATTGGTGTGTATTCATGTAAACATCTCTTTTTGTAATTTTTCTATTAATATTTGGTAAAGTACAAGGTAAATATAAGAATATCTTCTCTTTACGTCTTAAATATAAATGGATTGGTGTGTATTCATGTAAACATCTCTTTTTGGAAAAATTACAGCATGGAGGATATTGTAGTACAACTTTGGATGATATATGGCATATCAAACAATGGTGGAAACAAAGACGAGCTTAAACTTTTAAATCTAAGACTAAAACTATCTTGATGGACGAAATCGTAGTTAAACTTTGGATGATATATGGCATATCAAATAATGATGGAAACAAAGATGAGCTTAAACTTTTAAATCTTAGACTAAAATTATGTTAAACATTTTTCAATCCAAGTCAAAATTCCAAAGCTTAGATTGAATCCTATTGTCATTCCATGTAAAAAATATAAACACCAAAAGGGAGATTAGAGAGTCTCTACTATCACTCCACAAATTTTGGAATTGTATACTATTTAAATCAATTTTGCATTCCTAGTACATTTTACACTAGTCTTCTAATTGGGCCACAAAAGTGACTCTTCCCACAAAATTGGCACGGGCCATATTTTCGTAATTTGTACATAACTTTTGCATATGATATGAAAACTTCATGAAATTTCTTGAGTACGCCATTAGGATATATAGAAAAATTTGGGAGCTAATTCTAACCTAAAATACAAAAAATAGAGAAGTCCATTTTCTAAAAATAGTAAATTTTGCATAAAACAACATAATGTTCACATACTAAATTATCCAAATATCATAATACTTTGATGAGTCAATTAAATACCTATAGAGGGATTTTTCAAAGTAATTTCAACCTGCTCTAAAAATAATTGACCCAAATTTGAGACATTGTACTAAAATCTTTTGCATTTTGATAAAATTCTCTTTCAAGATGGCTATACGAACATACCTTGACTCCTCGCATTTTAGTCTTACTACTTTTTATCAACTCATATATAGTGTTGGGCACAAATTTCCCTTTGAGGGTTTGATTTTTAGAGCTGTAGACAAACCTGGGGGCTTCATCTCCAAGAAACTGTATGTATCACATGTGTTCAAGGGGTATTTTGAAAACCACTAATTACACTTATATACTTCTATAAATAATTAAAATGATCCCTTTTTTTCATAAAATTATCGATTTTAAAAAAAAACTGTTAAAAAAGCCCCTCCTGGTAAATGTAATTTTGTAACTTTTTTGGATTAATAAATCCCTCCTAATGAACTCACATGCTAAATCCACATATATTTAGGTGAAGACCCCATTCATTGATGCTCTAATGGCATCAAGGCCATGTTGGTGGAGTGGCCCTAGGGCATCCAAGAATGGCCCTAGGGCCATTGCACATCAACATGAAGATTAGCCATATGGCCATTCTTGCATGCCCTAAGGCCCTCTTTCATGCTCCAAACCATGTTAGAGTGGCCCAAGGCCATGGTAGAATGGACATTGCACCATTCTTGTGCATCCAAGAATTTCCTTGGAGTATCAAAGAATGACCTCAGGGCCATCTTACATTCACTAGAAGAGCAAGAATGGCCCTAGGGTCATTCTTCATTGACCTCAAGGCCATTCTTGGATGCTTTAATGGCATCAAGGCCATATTTGGTGGAGTGGTCCCTTGGGCATCCAAGAATGGCCCTAGGGCCATTCTTTTCATTAACATAAACATTAATAATGGCATCATTCTTGCATGTTCTAAGATACTCTTCTCTTCTCAAAACCATGTTAGAGTGGCCCTGGACCATGAAAGTGCATCCAAGGATGTCCTTGAAGCATCAAATATTGACACGAGGCCATCTTACATTCACAAGGGGAGCAAGCATGGCCCTAGGGAATTTTTTATTGACCCCAAGGCCATCCATGTATGCTTTAGTGGCACCAAGGCCATGGTGGTGGTTTGTGAAGTGACCCTAGGGTATCCAAGATTGGCCCTAGGGCCATTCTTGCACGCCCCAAAGTGGCCCCCGTGTCATTCTTACATTCACAAGAAGAGCACGAATGGTCCTAGGGCCGTTCTCTCATGCACATCAACATCAAGAATGGCCCTAGGGCAACAAAGACCCCCCCTGCTGGTCAACACTAGAGGCGTGCCCCTGTGGGGGTGAAGTGTGTGGAATTAAGAGCGCTCTCCCCCCCATCCTATCCATATCCATGCACGGCTATAGCCTACCCCCCTCTCTCTCCATCCCTTTCACTTCAATTGATGATAAAGAGGTGCCTACACTCCGCATTCTCTGCTCCCATGCTGGCTTCCAGCCATGGCCATGCTTGCCCAAGGCATAGAGCTCAAGATCTTAGTACCCTACCCCTTCTCATCCACCCCTTAGTAAAGTGCATATGTGACCCTCTTCTCTCTCAATTCATGGCCGCCGATCCACCCCTTAGTAAAGTGCATATGTGACCCTCTTCTCCTTTGCTGCTGCCAGCGAGACAAGATCGAGCTACACTCTCTCTCTCTCCCAAGCTTATAGGGCCATGCCCATGGTGGAAACCATCGTGGCCATGATCAAGAGAGCAAACTATGGCCTGCAAATGTACTATATGTGGTGCAGACCTATGATGGCAGCATGATCAAGCTCCCTCTCCTGCGCTTCAAACCTTCAGCCATGTACCCGCTTTTTGGCAACCCCACGCTACGACAAACACATACACGCACTCTATGCACCTTACTCGAAATGTTGTTTACACTTAGTGCACTGGAAATATCTGATACTACCAGAGTCAGATATTATCTGATGATTAGTGCACTAGAAATATCTGATACTACCAGAGTCAGATATTATTCGATGACTACTACTAGAGTTTGTCTAGTTGATCAGGCTAGATTGGCTACCAGGAGTCATACTAATGCTACCAGCTTCTAGATAATTACTCTAGAGGACTAGCAGTGGCAGAAGCCATTAGCAACACTAGTTAGTGTTAAAAGCTTTAGCAAGGAATCTGAATAGATAGAGTTAGAAGACTTGCACCAGACATGAATAGACAGAAGCAAAAATAGACAAGTTGATTACATTCAGAAGTATACTAGATCATGTACAAATGCTAAAAGTTGCCCAAGAATGGGTAGTATCTGCTGCTAACAACAGTTAGATATCCTTAAGTACAAGGCTCAATATAATACTCATGATGAACATCTACACTTGATTCGCACAAGCTCACACAAGGTCATACAAGGTAACCCTACTACAAATGGAGCCGGCTATCTCCTTTTATAGCCAAAAGTACCCTGACATCGTGCTAATGTCATGAAGTGCCACCACTTCACATGTTTGGCTTCAGATATTTGCATCAACACTTCATTTCAGACATTTGCATCTGATCTCTGTGAGATCAGTCTTCAGAATCTATCTCTGTAGCATCAACAAACCACCATCTTCATTCTTTCCCCTTTTCTTTTTCTGCTCTGCTGCGTGGCCTCTGGTTCACTTTACTTCCCTCCTTTCTTCTTTGAACTTGTGCTTGGCAGCATTGGTGCTGGCATTTTCTACTGATCCTTCCTCAATGATCCTTCCTCGATGTCTCTAGCCTTTCATCTACCAATAGCTGCTTTTCATATATATTCAACTGAACATGTGATTTCAAAGTGTCACTATAAACACTTGTTTGTCCATCATTGAATCTGCATTTTGCGAACTCTAAGCAATACTCTGCTACTACTGTGGCCAGCCATCCATCAGCTAACTTCTGATTATGGAAAACTCTGGCTTCCATTAGCTATTCAACAATGTCTCTTTCTACTGTGATAGTAGTCTTCTTTGGCTTCACAACACTTTTGCTCGCCACAATGTTGAGCTGCAGCAATTCATTACAATGGCCAATCAATTTCTTTTGATGTTTTGCCCCCTGCTCAAAGATTGCCTGCAAAGTATCAATGACTTCCTTGAAAGACGCTTCAGAGACTGCATGTGCTGCAATAAGCGTAGTTGCTATTCTTAAACGTAGCCCACCAAACCTTCAACTTCTCAACAATTTCTACATACTCTTCAGCATCTTTGGGCTCTTGAATGAAAGGGTATATATATAGCTGGGAAGAAGTGCAGCAGGGAGTCTTCATCTGGCATTATTCCATAGAGGCACACTGGTGTATCAGGTATGGATAGAAAATACTGTGCCATCAGACTCACCTCCTGCTCAATTGTTCCTAACTTCTTCATCCAGAACTTCATAAAATTTATTCTGCCCACACATCTTCTTCTGCAGGTATGCCCAGCACATCAAAATCTCTATTGAACTCCTGCCTTATCATAGAAAATTGGATCTGCAGATTCGTTACCTCATTTTGCATATCATGCCCACTTAGGCTTAGGGTTAAATAACAGCTCTAATGATATTTGTATCTGCTGCATGCTCACTGTAGGCCATCTTATTAACATAGGGCTATTTTGCACATCAGCTTCTAATATCCTCAAGTCTGGTGGCAACTCCAACACTTGAATTTGGCATGGGTGCGGAGGCAATTGGCATTTTTCCCTAACATGCATTTGATACAAAGGCCACTGCTTCATGAGTTTGCTAGCCTGCTCAGCGAGTAACTCCAACTGATATTGAATATTTTCAAATATTACAGGTGCATTTAACAACTCATAATCATGCTAAATTCACATAAGATATTCTAAGTATAGCATATGAATAGACAAGTGCGGCCCTACTGTAGCATGTTCTTGAATCTTCTGAGCTATCTGCTTAGTAAGAATTCCTTCAAATTTTTCAATACAAGTGGACTTCACTCTGCTTACTAAAGGTGCGATTATGATTTGGCCCTTCTCAATACATACTGCATCAACATGTCTCTTTCCTTCTACTATAGCAGCCTTAGCTTTGATGTGCCTTGCCATCTTCTGATTATGCACAAAAGATCTCCACTCGAGCAGATTTGTCTGATTGACAAATTTCTCCATGAAGCAGCCGCTGCATGCTTTTTCCATAACATCAGACTAACCTGCTCCATGAAGTTATCTTCCAATACTTCTTCAAGTTTAGGGATTTCTTGATCAAGCATATGCTACTTCCCACCCTCTCTTCACTTTAGCTCCCTTCTTAGGCTGCTCGCTTGGTGCCACTATTTATGGCATATTATTGATCTTACTCATGTATACTTTCATGGCCCCAATGGAGTTTAGACACTTGGGCAAAGCTATTTTCACATGCTCCTCTCAAATTAAGATGTAGAGCAGGTCAAATGCTAGTATCTTCTTGGGAATTCTACTGCTCTACACTGATGTGGCTAGGAAGAATGAGGTACACAGGAAACTCCCTTCTTGCTGAAAATTTCTTTTGGAGTTTCATATTTAAAGATGCACCTATTGTTTTTCTTGGAATACACAATAAATATTTTCATAAGAAAGGAATTAATGCAATCTCCCAACTTCTGGACTCTAAGGGAGAGTTTGTGTCTTTTTTTGTAGCGCAGAGATCCTATCAGCAGCTGGGGAGTAGTTATAGAAACTCTTGGCATCTTTATCATCCATAAAGTGCACCTGCTGCTTCATACAATCAACCTCATTGACAGATTCAGAGATTGGAGCCTTCCAACTTCTACAGCTCACTGGTGGTCTGCCTCCACTAAATATTTGTATGAGCTTATGCTCCAGAACTGCTTTGACTCTATGACATATGTAATAAACAATGGAAATTATATTACTCGAATAAATGGTGGATTAAATAGTTACAGAAGAATTGGTCTTTGCCTATTCAGTTTCAGTTTAAAAGCTTTCTGTGGAAAATGATTACAGTTTGCTTGCCTATGGGATGTCAATTGTTGAGAAGAAAATGGCCCATGTAATAGATGCAGTAAAGTTGGAGAAAACCACAAACATGATTTTTGGTACTGTCCAAGTGTCAAGGAGTGGTGGAACCAATTTTTTTTCCTTTGGAATAGAAACGGGGACACAAATTCAGAAGATTTAGCTTCACCATGGGGAGTTTTGATTTGGCATGCACTTATACTCAAAATACATTGGTTGCATTAAGAATATGGATGCTTTGGTTTATTTGGGTGTCTAGGTGCACTGCTATTTTTGATGGGTATGTCATGTTGTATAGTTCTGGATTGCCATGGCATTTGTTACAAAACAAGCTTCTTCAAGACACTGTGGCCCCCACTTCTAAGAAGCTACAACTTCAAGTGGTAGAAATGCTGAGATGATTGATGTGATGAGAGATGCCAGAGAAGGATGGAAGACAGAAGACAGAGAGACAATAGTAGAATGAGTGATAAATGTAAAGAGATCTAAGAGCAGCAACAATAAAGATAATTTTTTCAAAATACACACACACTTATATTGATGGCATTTTTTCAACAGCTGGCTTTGTGTCAGATATTTTAGCCCGTCACCCGCACTTTAGCACTTGTATATACTAGGATGCAGCTTTTGGTTTAGTTTTCCATCATATTTTAGGTTCAGGGAGATGATTGCTAGCTAAGACGCGGCCACCAAAATAGGCATATGCATTATCACTGGGGTTGGTGTCTTGTATATGAAGATGCTCTGGCTCAAACAAATGATTGTAGTGGCAATGCCCTACTATGACCATGGGCCATAGCCATCGTATCCTCATGAAGAGGTGGGGTCAGTGTATCTTATCACGGTCGAGACAGAGTTTTATTTTATCCCAACAGCATCAGACACTGTCGGGTCAAGT
>NC_141081.1:47102632-47180132 GCF_041138505.1 Cibotium barometz | reverse complement strand
TATGCTTCCTTAGTCATTTAGAATCAATACGTGGTTCTGGGAGGTAGAATTTTTTTTTCCCAAAAGTGTGTAACCATTGCTGTTTTGTCGTATCTCTTCAACCACATGCTTGATTTAGTTGTTAAGCATAGAAGTGTGTTGAGGATGATGACATGCAGAGCCTGGATCTCTTCAGAGTTAAAAATATGTAGTATGCATGGGTACGCGTATCCATGCAATTCTTCAATTTGACCATTTTGAGTACAAAACCTTGAAGAGGAAACTTTGTATAATGCACCCATGCAGTATGAGGTGAAATGGATCACTAAAAAGCACACTAAGGCCCATTCTGTGGTGAATTCTGAATCCGAAATGGTGTTTGAGTGCTTTAGCTTGTGATTTTGAGATTTGAGTGACCTTGTGTGTTCACCAATATGATGTATAACATGTAAACATGCTGTGAGTGCAGTTTCAAGTCATTCTGAGAAGTTTGCATGGATATGCATATCCATGTGGTTCCTTCATACCATGTATTTCTAACCAGCTGGGCATGTTAGCATGATATTAGTGAGCTTGTGTGCAAAATATGGGCTCAAGATGATGCATCAAATGCAAGTTAGAGTGAAAATGACCATATTTGAGTCAGAACCGACATTTTGGGCTTGTTAGCTGCTTTGTCTTGGTTAGCCCATCTTGTTAGTATGATGTCCCTTAGCATGCTGATCACTTATGAGTTGAAATGGATGCCTTTTGAGCTAGTTAGGGTAGATTTTGGGGTTTCAAAGCTTGGCCATTTTGGCTTGTGCATGAACATTACTGACCCATTTTTTGTTGGGAATGCATAGAATCATGTGTATGACATGTAGAATGCACTGGTATGATCATCATGTGTTTTTGCCATACTTGCATGGATATGCGTATTTATGCCATACTTGCCATACTTGCATGGATATGCGTATTTATGCAAGTATGGCATGGATACGCGTATCCATGCCATATTGAAGAGAATGCATCTTTGAGAGTTCCAGAGTGTGGATGTGATGTTAGTAAGCATGTATGTGCATTTTGGGCCCCAATGGATTCATAAAATGCACGTTAAAGATGATTCTGGTGTTTCTAGAGCTTGAAGTGCAAATTTGGCTAAGTGAGAGCTTGAATGGTCCCAAATTTACCGCGAGTGCATCAGCATAATGTATATGACATGTGTAATGCAGAGGTACACTCATTTGGCTGAAAATGACACTTTTGGATGGATGCGCATATCCATCCACTTGAGGGATACGCGTATCCATCCACTTGAGGGATTTTGTTGATCTGAAGCTTGGGGATGTTTACACACATGTATCCATGATGTTGTGGGTGCAAGCTCATGTCAAATGGATGCCTGAATGCATATAAGATGTGCAAGATGACGGTTATGGAAGCCAAAATGACTAGAATAGGGTTTTCTTATGGTACAAAGTGTTAGTTTATGCAAGAACCACATGGGCATGTTAGATATGATGTGTACAACATGTGGGTATCGTCAGCTCTTAGAAATAGAGTTCTAGCATGGATACGCCTATCCATGCTATCCCTTCACAGTAGGCATATTTGAGCATAGGGCCTTGATCCCCATGACGTGGACATCATCCTGTGAAAATGTGGTGGTGATTGGTGATCATTTTCTGATTTCCCTATACCTTTGCATGCATGGGTGTTAAAGCAGTGCCTATGCAAGGCCGTGTAATGTGGCCCTATCATGCATACACAATCAATGCATTCTGAACAATATGCTATGCGAGAGAAAAGTTACCGAGGGTTCTCTTAGAAGTAAATGTAGCACATAGATCACTTGGAAGTGCTCCAGTAGCTTCCATCATTCCTAAAAGGGTTTTCGATGTTAGGTTTCTCCACTCTCCTTACCATGCACATGTGCGTGAGTGTAGGACTCTCCGCCACTTCACCAACATTTGAGTAACTTAGACTTCGACTCTTATGCTCATCTCATCTAGCATGAACGACACACGTATTAGCTCAACTCTCTCTGGCTTGAGCATTAGCCTAGTAGTTGTAACTCATAATCATCACCACAGAGTTATTATGGACTTGAAGCTTTGGGACTAACACCTTACTCATTTAGTGGCTTAGCTGCCCGACTCTTGACTTTTATGCCTACCAATACATTTGGATTGGTGGGGCAACTTCGGACTTCGTTGATTGTGTCTTGAAGTACACAAGTGGAAACTCCAAAGCAAAACACCTCCTTTGCTTTTTTTTTGATCCAAGATAAAAAATGTTGAAATGGTTTGGATCAAACATTGGATTTGCGAAGGTGTTGGGGCTACTTGTGTAGTGACATCGGATTCAAGTGCCTTTGCCTCTAGTTTGACATTAGTAGAACTTGTTTTGGTGGGAACCCACTATTGACCTTTGTTGGATACTGTTGTTGTGAAGAGCTTTGGGGTTCTTCTAAGGCAATGAGTTTCTTTGGAACCCACTTCAGTTTGTTTGACTGAATCTGTGATGTGGTTGCCCTGTAACTTGCGGTTTCGTTTGTAGCAACTTTTTTTGGTCTCCATTTGTATGTAGAAGTTGTCTTTAGGTTGATTTCCATTGGAGACATAGCTACTTCTTTTGGTTTACCACATTTGTGATTGTCATAATATCCCTGAGCAACGATGAGGTCTTTAGAAACAATCCACTCCTTGTAGGCCTTTGACTTTATGCTCCTTGCATGAATTCAGACTAAGCTGTTGCTTCCATTGGAAGATATTTAAGCCAAGTTGTCCTTAGGGATCCATATCTTCGTAGAGATTCCTATTGTTATCGTCTGTCCTAGCGGAAGTGTTGTTCCTCTGCTTTTGTGTTAATCTTTCAGTGGTTGTCCTTTTTCTTTGGGGTTCACTTGTCAAGGTTATCTTCTCGAAAGACACTTTGTAAGCAATGAACTTCGGTTTTGGCAACCATAGCTCTCTATTGCCATGACAATATCCTTGTGCTTCCAATGACTTTTGTGTAGAAAAGCCATCCCCTTGAATTGACATTTTGCATGGTTTGGCGTTCTACCCATTATGTTGGTCTCCATGACTTAATCTATGGGCTTGTATCCTTTGTTTGGGCACTAAAACCTATTGCGGTTGTCGTTTGTGTGTTTTTGGTGATGGATACTTTGGTTGGTAGATCTTGCTGTGTTGATTCGCCCTTTGTCGTGTCCCATTTGAGTTTCCTACTGTTGTTGTTGAAGATGAATGTTGCTCCTTTATGAGCTGATTTTGATAGTGTCCTTTCGGGGTTGCTGAGCTTGCATTTGCTGATGGTGGTGACAAGTCTGGCTCTTCTTTTGCCTTCCCTTTATCTGCATATGTATTGGTGGTATGCATGGGTTTGCATACTTGAGAATTAAGAGTGTTTGAAGCATCCCACAGAGTTGCTTGATCATCTAGCACGAGAGGTATACTCAAGCTTAACTTATTATCACTTGGGATGGACAATAAAAGCTTGCTTGTCCCTCTATAGCATTGATGTTGAGCCATCCAATGGCGACCAAGGACCAATTCTTCATCTAAATGTCCTGGAGCCATGACAAAAAACTTTCCATTTTTGGAGTGAGAGTGTATGCTCAAGGAAATATTTAATACTCCAATACATTCACTAACAAAGTTGTGTGTAATTTGTATAAAATCGGTAGAAACATCAAGGTTAGGCTTACGATCGAGAAATCGCCAAGTCTGATGGGACATCGTGTTCTTTGTCACACCTTTATCAAGTAAAGCTATACTTTGAATCTACATTCCATTCTTACCTTGAATGCCAATTGCAATTGTTGTGGGTGGAACAGACTTTGACATGCTCATTTACACTGTTTGCATCTTGTTGGTTTGGTTGTGCTCGCTCTTGAATTTTTGATAGTTCAATACCTACTTGTGAGCTTGCACTTAAGTCCTTTAGTGGATTGTTCTTTAGGCTTGGACTTGGTTTTGCAGGTTCTTTAGTGGTTGGAGATTCGTTGTTGGCACTTGAAGTGATACCTGGTTCTGCAATGACACAAAAGGGTGCCTCTTCTTGATCAGATGAAGATGTTAGCATTAGGGTCTCCTTGTCGGGTTCGACTGTTGAGCCAATCTTCGCCCAAGGTGATTATGGTTTCTATTGAACTCTGAGGACATTCTATAATCACTTTGATGGCTTCCCAATCCATGTTTTCATGGGTTTTTCTTGTTCTAGGGGCCTGACGCACTCGTAGCTTTCTTGGGTTTCAGTTTCAGGGATTACTCTTATCATCATAAGATCATAACCCTCTTCATCGCAAAAAACTGTGGGAGTTATTTTGTTAACGCACACATCTAGAGTAGCTAGGATGTATCTCCATCCTGCTGGCTCTAGTTCAGCTTCTAGAAATGGTCTTGGAATATAGGCCTCGTCACCCATATCTCTCTCGTCATCATCAGGTTCGTTTACAGAGCCTTCTCCTTCTGAAGCTCCACACATCCATATCTCTTTTTTGTGAGAGCTTATCCAAGATGGAACTGAGGATTTTGCCTTAGTGGTTGCAGACTCAAAATCTTCTACAGGAGTTCTAGCCACGTCCCGATAGGAGTAATTTGCCAAATTTACGTGTAATGGCCTCTTGTTGTCGTCGTAGATAGATGTAGTAGTAGCCCCAATCTTGAATCATCTTGAGTTGTCGCATAAATGGTCATCCAAGAATGATGTCATAATTTGGGCTTTTCCCAAAATCTACCACTGCAAATGTATGTTCGTACTCAACTCCACATGAGGTGACTACAACTCCAGCTTTTCACCAACAATCTGAACTGGATTGTCCGACATGTTGCTCAATGCGTACACCTTCTGCACACTTCAAATCTGTAAATGAGCCTTCCTCAGCTCAACCACACTCCAATGAATGTTCCAGATACTCCAAGATAGCCAACAAACTCCAAATTTGATGTAGAAAATCAACCTGTAATCATCCAAGATGAACTGACTCACTCAGTGCGGGATACCCTGAATTGACACGCCTTCCAAGGCTCCAAATCGTAATGTAATGGTGCAATCAAGTATAGGCAACTTGCATTGACACCTAATGAACCTCAATGTTGAGTATCAACTCCATCTGACATGTGTAATTATCAATTTTTGAAAACCCCTTTTTCTGTTTTTGGAAAAACCAGAAAAACCAGAAAAACCAGTAATGATTTGGCTCTAATTTCTTCAATATTTGACCAAATTGAGCAACCAGGCATTCATTGGCTTAGCAATAGTGTCCATCAACTCCATGTAAGAGGAATTTGTCCAATTGTAAAACACCAAAGATTAATTGCTCGATTAAAATGCTCTGTTTCTCTACAACCAATGGACAGCCTGTTTTAATCAGCTCATTCCCAGCTCAATTAGGCATCATTGACCAAACAAATCACATAGCCCTCTTCTCCAAGATGTAAAGCATCCAATTCCTAAGGAATTTGTGGAATATATCAAGCACCAAGTGAGAAATCAATCTCCTCGTAGGCAAAAAACCAGAAAACTGCTCTGTTTTCACTAGTTGAGCTGCGCCGCCTGCAATTAGAGGATTTGGGAGTGTTTATAAAGTTTTTTGATGATGGTTATAGGTGCCCAACACACCTAGGTACATGTGCAATCCACCAATGGTTCAATTTTTGCCAAAATCTCACTTCAAATGTATCAATTTTGGGCTTCCTCTTCTTTGTTTTGTAAGAGCTCAAAAAACTAGAATTTTCACACATTCAAATGCTTCCAAAATGCTCCAAAATCACAATAGGGCTTGCATAAGAGTTGCCATTACATCTCTCATTGTCAGATACATGTTTGCTTTGCTAGATTTACATGTATTTCCACCATACATCAATGTTCCCAAGCTTTAATGGAAAGCTTCAAAAACCAGAATTTTGCTTTGCTTTGATTTGCTCTAAAATGCTTTGCTTTTGCCTGTTTCACCTGCAATCCGCTCAAGGATGTTTAGAAGACCTTACCCGGTAGGCCAAGCTTTCAGATCTGATAAGATTCGGTGTGCTCCAAGCTTCACAGCTCCAATGGCAAGCTTCACAGCTTCTTTTCATAGCTTTTTCTTCTCCCTCTTCACTCACTCACTCATAAACCCTAATAAACAGCACAAGGCTCTGATACCATGTTGAAAGATCGGTAGAGGAGGAGGAGACACACACACAGGAGCAAACCCTAATGTATATTGCAAACCCTAACCATAGAGGGAAGCCATGTCCACTCTCACACAAAGCATAATGCACTAATCCATAATCCACACAACACACAATGAGTTGTGTCCACACTCTACTAACCCTAGCTAATGTCCACACACTATGACCAGCTGGACACGCGGTCATTTATGTCTCACACATGTTCCTACCTAATCTGCCAGCACATAGCATAGCTGGCTCATACTGACATCGAGCTTGAATATCTCAACATGGCATAAGCGCATTGGCCATGTAAATGAGCAGCGATTGCGGTCTATGCAATCAAATCAGATTGTTGCAGGTTTGCCAAAGTTCAAAGTTGATGGCATGCATAAGGTATGTGAAGCATGTCAGTTTGGCACGCAATAGCAGGCTCGTAGTGTTTTTCTGCATGAACGTAATGTATGTAAGATGCCACTTGAGGTGGTACACACAGATGTATGGGGCCCCGAATACTGCTAGTATTCATGGTTGCAAGTACTATGTATCGTTCATTGATAACCACACAAGGAAAGTCTGGGTGTACTTCATGAAACAGAAAAGTGAAGCCTTTGGGCACTTTAACAGTTCAAAGCTGTTGTTGAAAAAGAAATAGGTAAACAGATCAAGACGCTAAGGTCTAATGGAGGAGGAGAATATTTTTCCAATGAGTTTTTTGATTTTTTGCAAAAAATGGGATACGCAGGCGATTTTCATGCAGATATACTCCACAGCAAAATGGAGTTATTGCTGAGAGGAAAAACAGGCATATTGCAAAAATGGCATGTGCATTGATGGCTGAAAAGAATATGCCTCATCATTTTTGGGCTGAGGCTGTAAAATACAGCTGTATACATTATGAATAAGACCCCCATTGCTACTGTGCATGCTGTTACGCCTAAGGAAAAGTATAGTGGGAAGAAACCAGATTTGTCTCACTTCAAAGTTTTTGGTTGTATTGCATATGTACACATTCTTGATGAGTTGCGTAGCAAATTGGATCCCAAGGCTGAAAAATGTATATTTGTGGGCTATTCTATTGAGCAGAAAGGTTACAGGTGTTACAATCCTATTACACGTGAGCTGCGTGTGAGTAGAGATGTGGTGTTCAATGAGATGGCAAGCTGGTACAGTGATGTAAAAGATGGTATTGGGGCTGATGTAAAAGAAGGTGTGGATGCTTCAACGCCAAGAGTCAAAGACACTTAGTGGACCGAGAGAGTCCTCTTCTAGTGTATTTGTGTTGACAGGCCTTGGAGTGGTAGATTGCGGGCACAGGTTACACCTCCGAGTGTTACACAGGTTTCTCATAAAGGAAAAGAGAAGGTTGGTGAAGCCCCATGTATGACTAGTGTGTCTTCTGATTCATCTCATGTTGATGTAGACTGTGATGCTTCGGAGCAGAGTCTTGATGAGGAGTTTGGTATTCCAGCTGTCAGGACACCAGGAGTGAGGAAAGCAAATGAGGTTGCAAGGATGCCAAGCAGTGATCCAGGGCCACGTAGATCTAGCAGCAGAGTTAGAAATCCTGTGCAGCGTTTGATTTATGATGGCTATGTGTCTCATCACTATGCATACATGGCTAAGGTTACGCAGGATGTTGAGCCCACTTGTTATGAGGACGCTATTGGAAATGTGCATTGGGAGAATGCTATGGATGAAGAAATGGTTGCGTGGATGTAAACCATACTTGGGATTTGGTGCCACTACCAAATGGCAAGAAGGCCATTGGCTGTACAAGATTAAACACAAGGCTGATGGAAGCATAGAAAGGTACAAAGCAAGGCTAATCGCAAAAGGTTATGCGCAGACATATGGCATTGATTATGAGGAGACCTTTGCTCCTGTGGCTAAGATGGCTACAGTACGTGTACTGTCATTGAAGTGGCTGTGGGCAAAAGGCTGGTTTATGCATCAAATGGATGTAAAGAATGCATTCTTGCATGGTGATTTGCAAGAAGAAATGTATGTGGAGCAGCCACCTGGTTATGTAGATAGTGATCACCCAGAGTATGTATGTCGGCTTCATAAGGCTTTGTATGGGCTGTTGAAGCAAGTACCTAGAGCATGGCATGAGAGGATTGCAGATTATCTTCTGCGCATTGGTTTTCATATGTCACATGCAGATCATTCACTCTATGTATGTAAGAGTGATGTTGGAATTGTGCTTATTACCATCTATGTAGATGACTTGATCATTGTGGGTGACAGTGAGGCAAAGATTGAACATGTAAAGGGTCTTCTCAAAGCAGGAGTTTGAGATGAAAGATTTGGGAGAGCTGCGCTACTTTCTTGGCATTGAGGTGATTCGCACCACTGAGGGTATATGGTTGTCATAGAAACAGTATGCATTGGACATGTTGTCCAAGTATGGTATGGCTGATTGCAAGCCAATTTCTATGCCCTTGGATGTGAATGGTTGTCGCAGAAACAGTATGCATTGGACATGTTGTCCAAGTATGCATTGGACATGTTGTCCAAGTATGGTATGGCTGATTGCAAGCCAATTTCTATGCCCTTGGATGTGAATGATGTGAAGTTGAGTGCACATGATGGCAATGCACTTGAGAATGTCACTATGTATCGAAAGATTGTGGGCAGCTTGATTTATTGGACTATCACGCGACCGGATTTGAGCTACACTGTGGGCTTAGAAATCCAGTTTGTGCAGGTTCCAAAGCAGCCACATTTGGATGCAGTGCGATGCACTTTGCGCTATGTGGGGGCCACATTAGACTATGCATTGTTTTATGCAGCAGCAGCAGGTGTGCCACTGGAGCTACATGGTTTCACGGATGCAGATTGGGCTGGAAGTATCACGGACAGGAGATCTACTAGCGGCTTTATGTTTTCACTTGGGAGTGCTGCTATCACTTGGAGCAGCAAGAAGCAGCCCACGGTTGCCTTGTCGAGTACAGAGGTTGAGTATAGGGGTGCTGCTGTAGCAGCATGTGAGGTAGCTTGGTTACGGAAGCTACTCATGTAGTAGCATACAGTTGGCCAGGAACCGAGTGTTTCATGTGCAGACCAAGCACATAGAGGTCCACTACCATTTTGTTCGAGAGCAGGTCTTGGTTGGAGACATCGACTTGATTTACGTCAGCACAGAGGAGCAGGTTGCAGAGATATTCACCAAGGCCCTAACATCGACTTAATTTACGTCAGCACAGAGGAGCAGGTTGCAGAGATATTCACCAAGGCCCTGGGAGCTAAGAATCTTTGTCGTTTTTGGACTATGCTTGGAGTCCTCGAGATACAGTCGAGCTCGAGGGAGAGTGTTGAGATGTCGAGCTCGAGGGGGAGTGTTGAGATGTCGAGCTCTCCATGAGCTGGCACTCATGATGGGCCTCGATGAACGATACGAACATTTACATCACCGACATGGTTGGTGACTGACACCGTATCTTTGTCAGGGATTCTAAAACTGGCATACCTATCTAGTCAGCATAGCTACTTAGCATGTTCACACTATGGACCGCATCTCTTTCAGTTTGTACTACATATATGACTAGGGTTTCTTATGTTATGTACACTTTAGTTTGGAGAAGAAGAAGAAGAAGAAGATTTCAGCCCTCTATCTCTTTGTGTGTAGCTTCTCTCGTGTGTGTGTGTGTGTGTGAGCTTGCAAGAAGGTCTCTCTCTTTCTCTCCTCTTTGTGTGTAGCTTCTCTCGTGTGTCTGTGAGCTTGCAAGAAGGTCTCTCTCTTTCTCTCCTCTTTCTTTTCACTTCGGCAGATGATGAGGCTCTGCATACCTAGCTAGGTACGGTGGGGAGCAGGGGGCTACCGGCCCCCTCCTTGGGGGCCGGAAGCCCCCCCCTCATGATGTTGTCGTAATCCTCAATGTGGGAATCATAGTGGGAAAATGTCTAAAACTTCTTGTGAATACCAGTCTCGTCAATTCCTCATCTTCATCAGCTTCATAAGTTGTGCACTTTCAAGGCGCCATGTGCATGAGTGTACCTAAGCAGGATTCTTGAAGAGATGTGGCTTAAAAAATACAAAGAGTATAACTCTAGTTACAGATTTCATGCGCCCAGCTTTCTACTAGGAGAGCATTTCAAACAATGCATTGATTAAGTAAAATATCACCCAAAATAATCAAGGCTCTGTTGATATACATAGGTAGTGATGTGTGTGAACACACTTAGGACCACCGGGGCACTTTTTCCCTCACTAGGAGGTTTTTTCCCCCGTGCATTGTATATACGCCCACTCATTCTAGGGCAATCTTATCTTTGTATTTGCACACCTATCAATACACTCCTGCGTTGTGTGCTCTTAAGCTTCTTCTTCTCCAAGCTTGTGTGCATTCCTACAACCCTAATTCCAACAATTGGTATCAGAGCAGGTATCTACTCCTTGAGCAAAGCAGCACTGCCCCCCCAGCACTCTCCGACCTTTGTTCTCCAATTGAGGTGAGATCTCACAAGCACGTACAGGTCCCTAAAGTCTCACGAGTGTGGAAGATTCAGCAAATGCAGTTTCTGATGAGAAAGCAATTTCAGATGCTGGTTTTGGTCATCTGAATTTTGCTAGTTTGCTGCGTTTTGCAGAAATTTGATATGGTTGCTTCGTTGCCCTCTCTTGAGGCACCATTGAAGCATGTTTGTGAAGGCTGTACTTTGGGCAAAATGCAACGTTCTTTGTTTCCAAAGGATGGTTTTGTGCGGGCTACTTGCCGCCGCCGCAGATTGGAACTTGTACATAGCGATGTATGTGGTCCTATGCAAACTCCATCATTTGGTAAACACTTGTACTTCGTGACTTTCATTGATGATTACTCCAGGCATGCATGGGTATATCCATTGAAAGCAAAGTCCGAAGTGTTTTTGTGCTTCAAACAATTTGTGCTAATGGTTGAAAATATATCTAGTTGTACTGTGGTGGGCACCCTCCATTCGAGGGGGGGAGTACATGTCTAAAGAGTAGTTTGATGCATTTCTACTTGGTCGCGGGATAAAACACCAGTTTACAGTGCCATATACTCCACAGCAAAATGGTGTTGCTGAGAGAAAGAACAGGTCTTTAATGGAAATGGCATGATGTATGGTTAAAAGCCAACAATTGCCGCATGCATTTTGGCTTGAGGCTGTTATGTGTGCAACATATATTTTAAACAGGTGTCCTACTAAGGCTTTGCAGTCTATCACTCCATATGAGGCTTGGCATGGCAAGAAGCAATCAATTAGTCACTTGTGTGTATTTGGTTGTTTGGCCTATGCTCTAGTGGCTATGCAACAGCGTCGCAAATTGGATGACAAGGCTGTCAAATGTATCTTTGTTGGTTACAGTGCTGAGAGCAAGGGGTACAAGTTATATCATCCGCAACAATCAAAGCGTATCTTGATTAGTCGGGATGTTGTTTTTGTGGAAGATATTGTGCAGCCTTTGTTATCATGTACCAAAGAGATAGGTATTAGCTCACGGGATGTATTTGATACTTTGTTGCCTCTATTTACAGGTGGAACATCAACTGTAAGTCCTAATGAGGCACACGTACAGCCTATACAGGTTTCAAATGACATCACAGATCAGTCCATTTCTGATGCAGATTTAGAGCATGTAGTTGATGAGGACATGGCAGAAAATGAGCATGTAGTTGATGGCAGAAAATGAGCATGTAGTTGATGGGGCAAAAAATGAGCAGGCTAGAAATATGCCAAGGTGGCTGGTGCAGACTTTGCATGATAGTAAATTAGATGCATCTATGTCTAGTCGTACTCATTCAGGTTTTTAGCATGGTTCTTATGCATCAAATTGCTATGCTTTGGCTATGTCTAGTTTGTGTGCTGAAGAAGAGCCACTGTCATTTGATGAAGCACAAAATTGAGAAAATTGGTTGGGGCTGCAATGCAAAATGAATATGATGCTATCATGAAGAATGGAACATGGTCTTTATGCGATTTGCCTATTGGAAAAAAGGCCATTGGATATAAGTGGGTGAACGAAAGCCTGATGGCAGTGTTGACCGCTATAAAGCGAGGCTTGTTGCAAAGGGTTATGCCCAAGAAAAGGGTGTTGATTATGAGGAAACCTTTGCTCCCACTTGTCGTATGACTACCATTCGTAGCATTTGTGCATTAGCAGCTCATAATGGTTGGAATGTACATCAATTGGACATCAAGACTGCGTTTTTGAATGGTGATTTGCATGAGGAGGTGTATGTAATGCAGCCTCGTGGTTTTGTTCAAAAAGGGTAGGAAAACAAAGTGTGCAGGTTGAAAAAGGCATTGTATGGCTTAAAGCAAGCTCCGCGAGCTTGGTATGAGAAGATACATGCTTATTTGAGTACACATGGTTTTCAGAATAGTCCAACTGAGAGCACTTTGTATGTAAAAAGTGTGGATGATGTACATCTAATCATTGCACTTTACTATCGATGACATGTTGCTCACTGGACCGAATGAGACTCATATTGTTGATTTTAAGGCTGATTTGACTGCCTCTTTTGAGATGTCAGATTTGGGGAATTTGCATCATTATTTGGGGATACAATTCAAGCAGTGTGATGGAGGGATTGCTTTGTGTCAAACAAAGTATATCAAGACATTGTTGCGTAGATTCAGCCTTGAAGACTCCAAGCCTATGGCTACTTTTATGGAGCCAGGCTTGAAGCTAAGTCTTCATGATGCTGGAGATCATTTTGATGTCATTCTCTATCAGACAGCTATTGGTTGCCTCATTTATGCATGCATTACGAGGCCTGACATTCAGTTTGCAGTCTCCCAGGTGAGCAGGCTCATGGATAGCCCAGGGTCTCCACATTGGAAGGCAGTGAAATGGATCTTTCGCTACTTGAGTGGCACCATATATCTTGGGTTGTTTTATCCCAAGGGGGGATCATTGCCACCAAATTTACATGCGTTTTCATACTCAAACTGGGCTGGTTGCTATGACACAAGAGTGTCCCCACCAGTGGTTTTTGTTTCATGCTCGGCAGCTCATGCATATCTTGGTTGAGCAAGAAGTAGCCTACTATGGCCACTTCTAGTTGTGAAGCTGAGTACAGGGCAGCTTTCACAGCTATGGTTGAGGGTGTATGGCTCAAACGGCTTATGTGGCTGATTTGAGTGTTGGACAGGATTCTGCCACACCACTATCTACACTGACAGTTAGAGCACATTGGCAATTGCGAGGAACCCAGTTTTTCAAGCTCGCACAAAGCACATTGAGGTGCATTATCACTATGTCAGGGAGAGACTCTCAGCAGGAGAGGTCAGTTTGGCTTATGTGCCAACACAGGACAACCTCGCCGATCTTTTCACGCTGATCTTTTCACAAAGGCACTTCCTTATGAGAAGTGCTTTTCGCAAAGAGGCACGAGACTTTGTAGGAGCAAGAGAAGAGAAGCCCATACATTTGTTAACGGACAAAGCTTATTTTTCCTTGTTGCCTTAATAATCCACGGCCCTTCATGTGATTGAAAAAGTGTACACACTGTTTTCTCTGCATACCTATAAGAGAAAATCCTCAATGTCCTTGGTGTAAGGATTTGCTACTTAGCACTCCAACAAAGGCGTTAAGAACCATAGCTCTTACACATTACTGGATATGATGCCAAATTGATGCATTAACATTATTGGTCATTTTTTTGAGCCCAAGAGCCATAAAAAACTCACTTAACATAGAGGACATGCATGGAGAGAGAGAGAGAGAGAGAGAGAGAGGTTGGGGGGGAATGAAAGCGTGAGAAACCATGGAAACTTTAGGGTTCTCTCCAATGGAAACGATGTTGGTTCCGTGCCCTCTTCAGAACCACCGCATGTAGCCATCACCTTCTCCCAAAAGTGGCCTCTGCTCATCACCCTTCGTGGTCTTCTTGCACTTTGTGCAAGCCTGCAACAACAAGATCTCCCTTCTCTCTTGGCATATGGTACTGTGTGTGTAGAGAGAGAGGGAGAGAGATTAAGATGTCACATAAAGAGAGACAGAGTCACATGAGACACAAGAGAAGGCCCTAAAGAAATAATTCAACTCTTTTCTCAAGATTTCAGATTTTTTATAGTTTTTTTATTTTACTCTTATCTTTCTTTTCTTGAATTCTCAAATCTTTTGCTTTTATTTTTAATATTATTTCACTCTTTTCTTCCCTTTCTTGAATTCCTAAATTGTAATAATGGCTCCTTTTTTACCACCACTAAACCTTACATTCGACTCTTTTCTTAATTCTTTTATTTCCTTTCTAGAAAATTGAAATCATAATGATGGCCTCTCTTTATGATGCCTCAAAATCCTCCCTAGCCAAAAAGCCTAAAGTGAATGCTAAGGCCTTTGCCATGGGCAGGCCAAAAAGTAAGCAAGGGTGCCCATCATGCGAGTCCTGCATGTAGGGCACTCTCTCTCTCTCTCTCTCTCTTTCTCTCTCTCTCTCTCTCTCTCTCTCTATGATATGTGCATTCTCTCTCCCTCTGTGTGTGTGTGTGTTGTGGGAGAAAGAGAAAGATATATGCATGCCCTCTCTCTATGATATGTGCATACTCTCTCCTTGTGTGTGTGTGTGTGTGTGTGTGTGTGTGTGTGTTGTGGGAGAAAGAGACAGAGGGCCCTACTTATAGTGGTGGTGTAGCAAGAGCAAAAATACTAGCTCTCTCTCTCTCTCTCTTCATTGAAGAGGCGACAGGTAGAGCAAAGGGGAAGGGGGTTAAGGAGGAGGTGGGTCTACTGTTGTTGTTGGAGTAGGGCACAATGTTACATGGCAATAGCTTGGATTAAAAGCCCCCTCTTTATTAAGGTGTTATGAAGTTAAATGTATTGTGCCAATAGATAGGTGTAAGAGAATCCATATGTGCAATGTATCGTGGATCATTGCCTTATGTGCCATGTATCGTGGATCATTGCCTTATGTGCCATGTATACAACAAGGCCCACCCGCCTATTGGAAGGTCTAGTTGGCGTTTCAATGCAGGATCCTATGTATATATATCTCTCTCTCTCCCTCCCTCTCTCTCTTATATCCCAAAACATAGCAAGTTACTTGATGCTTCACCCTCCCCCTTGAGTACACCTTGTGTGCGAATATTGATTGCTTGAGAGAGAGAGAGAGAGAGAGAGAGAGAGAGAGAGAGAGAGAGAGAGAGAGTGTGCATGTGCAAAAGGAGAGTGAGTGTTTGAGTGTTGTATGTACTTTAAGTGTAGAAGAGAGTGTTTGTGCTTTTGTGTGAGCAAACTTATTGTGTGTGTGTGCTAATGAGTGCATGTGTGTGTGCATGCGTGTACCAATGAGAGTGTGTGTGCTCATGTGTGAAAGGGTGTGTGTGTGTGTGTGTGTGTGTGTATTTGAATAAAAGTGCTATTATTTGAATATTAATATAAAGTTTGGTTACATGCATATATATCCATATATCAATATCTTAATTGATCTACATAAAATTGTAAAATTAAATGTATTTATATACTTATGCATCTACATATATTTCTATATAAATTTGGATGTGTGTGTGTTGATTTCTATACCTACATATGTATGTAATCTATATATATACATAGATTCTCTGAGCCGCCCTCCCTTTCTCTCTATCTCATTTTCTCTCTCTCTCTCTCTCTCTCTCTCTCTCTCTCTCTCTAGATCAATGGTGTCTCTTGGGATTGTTCCTAAGATATTAAAAAAGCCCTCCCTCTCTCTCAAATACTCTCTAATAAATTATATTTATATAACAGTCTCTCTCTCTCTCTCTCTCTCTCTCTCTCTCTCTCTATCTCTATCTTAACTCTAATCTCTTTTCCATAACTTTTCACTCTCTCTATGTATATATGTATGTATATACGTGTACACACACACATACACACACACACACACACACATACACACACACACACACACACACACACACACACACACACACATACAAACACCCTCACTTACACTTTCTCGGTCCTTTCTCTCCCTCACTCTCTCTTTATTCATGAGTTAGAGGCCATTCTCCCAAAATTTAAAATTCTTTCTCTCATAAACAAAAGGAAACACCTTTCTTTCCCTCTCTTGTTTATCTCATTTACCATTTTTCACCCCTCAAGGTATTTTGCCACATGGCAAGCAAATATATTTACCATTCAATCCCTTTTAATACTCTCTCTCTCTCTCTCTCTCTCTCTCTCTCTCTCTCTCTCTCTTCTTAACTAGTGACTAACGACCTTTTACAAAAATCTCTCTCTCACTTACACCTCAATCCTCTCTCTCTCTCTCACTATCTTTATTCATGAGTCAAAGGATGTTCTCCCAAAACTTGAAATTCTCTCTCTCTCTCTCTCTCTCTCTCTCTCTCTCTCTCTCTCACACACACACACACACACACAAGGAAATCCCTCTCTTTTTATCTCTTTCACTATTTTTCACCCCTCAAGGTATTTAGCCACATGGCAAGGAAATATATTTACCATTCTGTCCCTTATATACATATGTAGAGAATTGAAGTTTCTAATCATTCTATTGAAGGGGTCTTGAATTCTAGAATTCAAAAGCAAGCAAGAGTTGTACATAGATAAGCATTCAATTTGTAAAGGTTAAAGTTTGGTCAACTTGAAATGCAACATGGTAGGGAGAGGGACCAAATCCTCTTTTGGGATTGAACATGATAGGAAGATGGACTAAACTTCGATTTTCAAAAAGGAATTATATCTAGATTCACGGAGAAGCCCCAAAAGCAAGCAAATAATGGTGTGCAAATTCATTAAACCATTTTTTCAATAAACCTAAGAGTGCTTGATATGATGTACCTTAGATTCAAATCTTAATATACTATAAAGAATACTTTCGCAAAATAAGTTAAAAGTTTAAGAGGGCCTGCCTTGTAATAAAGCATACAATGGTTCTAATAATCATTGTAATCTATGTATAGAAAATGTAATAAAACCAATCTCTCTCTCTCTCTCTCTCTCTCTCTCTCTCTCTCTCTCTCTCTCTCTCTCTCTCTCTCTCTCTCTCTCTCTCTCGTTAGCATGCGCTATGTATATTTCTATATATTATACATGAGAGATCTCTTGCTTTGGCATCATCCTCCAAAGCACCTCGCTTGTCAAATCACTCTCCTTGGTTTACTCAAAAATAAATAAATTGTATAGGTATCTAGTTAAATTTAGAAGACATAATGGTTGCCCCTCACATAAACTCATGAATAGCATGAGATGCAATCAAATTGAACACATATACATTCATGTAAATCAATTCAGAAGAAGTTTTGGATATTTTTCCTTCTATGAAAGAGGTGTTTCCCTAATAATGTTAAGCATCATGAGCTTCGCCAAAAGAGGCACCACAAACCTAGCTAGGTGTGGTGGGGGCAGCAAGGACCACTAACACCCCACTAGAAATACTGGTGTCCCCCCATAACACTTAGCTATAGCGGGGTGTTGACAGTCCCTACCCCCCCACTACACCTCGCTAGGTATACAGTGCTTGCAAGGTCTCAAGATGTTGTCGTAATCCAATGTTTGATCCAAACCCCTCAACATCTACTGTAGATTTCAATGCCTTTTACTTCTAACCTTGGATCAACTTGCAGAGGAGGTGTTTGCATTGAAGCATGCGCTATGCCTCAAACATGGCAAAATGAAGGGGAGTTCAAAGTCAACCAGTCTAAAAAAGGAGACCCCTATTCAAGGTACTATATTTTCTATTTGTGTACTTCAAGACACAATCAAAGAAGTCCAAAGTCGCCACCAATCAAAACATATTGATAGGCATAAACAAATGAGCAAGGCACCAATCCCAATGCTTCAAGTCATATCTACACTGTGTACATAGTTTGCATGTGCTTAAAGCTTATTTCTTTTTCTTCATTTGGCATGGAATTATGCTTAAGCTAGAGAGTTGAGCTATTAAAAATGCCCTTTTAGGAGTAATGGCAACTATTGGAGTGCTCCCCAAGTGCTCTATGTACTACATTTACTTCTAAGAGCATCCATCATAACTCTTCTCTTGCACATCATATTGTTTTGACTGCATATTTTGTGTATGCATACTAAGGTGTTTTACCCTTGGAAACATACATTAGGCACCATTTTTGCTTCCATCCATGCACTATCACCACATGAGACACAATCTGAAGAAAGCTCCAGCAAATGTACATACTCAATAAGATCGACAAGCCAGGATACTTTTTACCCACTAGGTTTTTTTCCCTCGGCCAAATCAGGTGTCAAGCACCAAAGTTGTTTTTATTTCTCATGTAAATACAACCCTAAATAAATTGCCAAGCTACTTCACTCAATGCAACTAATATTGAGATTGATGAATGCTCCAAGCAACAAAGTCTCTATCACCAACAAGTGAGCTTCATGAAAGACAACCAAAAGTTCAAAGCTCACGTGACATCTACCCACACTGCTCCAACATGGGGAGAGGCACTTATATGCTACACATCGGTAAGTATTGGTATAGTAAACTTAGTCATTAGAAATTCTTTTCATAAACTGGTTGCTCTACTAACACTTTTCCATGCATGCTAACCTCATTTCATCACATTTATGCTTTGGCTATGTAATATGGTAATAGCTTCCACATTAATACAGTACCCGAAGTACCTGCTAGCCATGTTCTTCAAGAGCACAATGATTCCCCACGGCTTAATCCAAATGCAAAAAATCTAATGCTTTGAAAATTGTGGATCTCATTTACCTTAATGGTAATTAAATCCATGACTCAAATCCCACTATTATTAGTCCCATTCCGAAACTTTAAGCCTCAATTCATTGGATCTGGATCATCTACATGCCAAACGAAACTAACTTTCGAACATTTTCTTTTCTCATTTGTAAGCAATTATTACGCTAACTCCTTAACAATTGTTCATTATTCAATGACAATAGAATGTGTGTATGCTTGTAACAATTGTAGCTAGGTAATTCATTGGCTAGATCTTCACTTAACAATTCAATAATCAACAAACAACAAAAAGATAAATTGACACGTATTGAGGGCCAATTTGTAAGGCCGGCCCCCCCTTGAAAGGCTTTGTATTATCTTGTGCTCAAACTCTTCCAAGAGTCATTGCTTGAGCTAAAATACAATCTTTAGGACCTTGGATCCTAGGAACTCCATCACCAAGACAACTTGATGGCTTAAGAGAGCTTGTGTGTACCATTCTCCTCTTCTCAAGCACTCAAATACCACACGAGCAAGGAGTACTTTCAGAGAGAAGGAGTAGAGTGTATGTAGCGGTAGATGGAAGCTTTCATGGAGAGATTCATACACTAAATAACTAGCTTACCAACAAGGGAGGCAGCATAAGCGAGATGAAATTATGGGAAACAGTGGAGAGATGAGTGTAGAGCTAGGTGAGAGCTTTTTATAGAGCCCCTCCATGCATAAAACCGAGCTTGCATGCAAGACTTGTGGCTCTCTGAAGCTCAACTTTTGCAAAAAGCAAAGGAGATGCTTAGCATGGGGAGCTCACTTTTGGGAGGCGCCTTCTTGAGAGCTGGCTTGGGGGACACTCCAGCCCCTTTTCCCACTCTCTAGCCCACTTTCCCACACTTTTGAGCCCTCCAACACATGGTCCCAGCCTTATTTCCTTCCCGTAAGCCATATTTTGTTCGTTTTTGGTCCTCCGGGAGTCTGTTTGACTTCCCATAAATCATGGTGAGTTCTTGGAAAATTGTCCAATGCACCTTTGAAGTAGCGTTCACCTGTGGGCACTTCCCATTGCCCGGATGCACTTCCTGCATGTCATTTTCTTAGCTTTATTGACCTTCTCTCTCTAGAAATAACGTGTTTCTAGTGAGAGAACATCCGTTATAAAGCTATTAACTTGTGTTATGCACCTTTGAAGGTTTATTACTCTTATTGGCATTTTTGCTAATGCCCAAATATACCTTCCTACATAGCCTTAGCTTTATTTGATATTCTCTCTCTAGAAATATCCTGTTTCTAGTGAGATAATATCACTTTTAAAGCTACTAACTTATTTTATGCACCTGTGAAGGTTTATTCCTACCTTAATATACCTTCTTGCATAACCTTGCCTTGCTTCCTTTGTTTTCTCTCTCTAGATGGCCACTTTTTAGAGATAGAAAACCTGTGAAGCTCATAAAAAATATAATAAAATATAATTTTGATGACATTACCCCGCCCTTAAATCATAGTCATCCTCGACTAGGCCATATTAAGGAAGGCCTTAACATCTTGACTTATGCTTTGGATCCACTTTTAGCAAATTACACCATTCCACAATAGAACTAGTCTACCTGGTGCTTGGGAGACACAGCTGCCGCAAGCGTGTAATATCTGGTAGCAACTAGACATCCTTCCGTAATAGATTGCTTAGTCTATTTGGTGCTTGAGAGACGAGGTTGCTGCAAGCATGTGTCTCTCATACATGCATGCACTTTTAACTTGAAAATAAAATGAAGAGAAAAGAATATGGAAAAACTTTACCATTTCTTCATTACCAGGTTTTACCTTGTCTTGTAACTTTTATAACCCTTGACTTTGGTTATACGTATTTACAAGAGCCATTGAATCTTTAAGCTGCAGTTCAACCATCCATTTAGCATCATCAAATGAATAATTCTTAAACTTAACTAAATACTTACGAAGTACCTTACCATTTCATAGCAGCTAAGGATACTTTCTAGTTGCAGAATTTCCTCAAGCTCATCAATTTCTGGTGGGTCTTCCATAAGAGGTTCCGTAGGAGGAGTACCCTGATAAACCTTTAACAAGCTTACATGAAAGGCGCTATGAATATGCCAGTGGGTTGGCAACTTTAGCCTATAAGCTATTTCGTTTATCCTTTTCAGATCTCCTTAAATGGAATTTATGCATAAATAAATGTGTAAAGAAATCTTATATCAAATATATGAATTCTCTTGTATTCTATAAATAGATATGAGATGTGATAGGATGTCAAATATAAGAATTCTCTTGTATTCTATAAATAGATATGAGATGTGATAGGATGTGATAAGAGGTGTATAAGATGTGATAAGAGGTGATAAGATGCTTATGAAATAAGTTAGCAGGTGACAAGATGAATTAAGATGTGATAAGATGTGTATGAGATGAGTAAGAAGTGTATGTGATAGGATAATATGTAATTTATGCATAGGAAGATGCATAAAAGATTGATTCAAAAGTGTCATTCTCATCTAAATTGAATTTATGCATAGGAAGATGCATAAAAGATTGAATTTTAATTCAAAAGTGTCATTTTTATTTAAAATGAATTTATGCATAGGAAGATGCATAAAAGATAAGGGTCCATGATAGCGACGTGCTAGCTTGGCATAGTACTTTTGATGACCTGAGTGCATTCCTTTTGCCAGTCTTTTCCCGTCTTTTGCCTTAATCGAGCCTTTGGGAACTTGAGCAAAACCCAGTCATCTTCCTTGAATTCAAGGGGTCTTCTATGCTTATCAGCAGTGCTCTTTTGCTTCTGCTGCGATACCTTTATGGCGTCCTTTATCTTCCCAAAAGACATTTGAAGATCACGCACATACTCATCCGCAGCGAAGATGTTTTGATGCATCTTCAAAATTGGTGGAACTTTTGGTCTACCTTCGATGATCGCAAAAGGAGACTTTCTGGTAGAGCTATGCACCGTGTTATTGTATGCATACTCTACTAACGGTAGGTATCTTTCCCATTGGTTGCGATGATCTACATCATTAACATAGTTCTTAAGTAGATCCAACACAGTGGAATTGACTATCTCGCTTTGACCATCCGTTTGAGGATGATACGCTGATGAGAAGTCTAACTGTGTACCCATATTCTCAAATAGCCCTTGCTAGAAGAGACTCGTCATACGAGGATCTCTATCTGAGACTATTAACTTTGGCAAGCCATGGTACTGTGAAATGAAGAGGTTAGCCATATGATGTGCTTTGATAGTCTTCTTGACAGGTATAAAGTGCGCCTGCTTACTAAACCTATCAACTATCGTCCAAATACCTGTATTGCCATGAATTGATTTTGGAAGCCCAAAAATGAAATCCATGGAAATACTCTCCTAAGGAGCATCTGGTATAGGTAGTAATGGGCTGAAGCAAGCCCAGTTTCTTTCCCCTATCATACTTTACTTTTCGGCATGTCAAGCATTGGGAAACATATGCCTGAATGTACCTCTTCATTGACGGCCAATAAAAGTACATTTCAATAGCATTGGTTGTTGCTTGAATGCCACGATGCCCCGCATAAGGTGGTGCATGTGATTCGAGCATAACCTTCTCCCTCAACTCTTGAGTTACACATAGCTTTGAGTCATAGAGAAGAAATCCATCTTTTACCTCATATGGATCCTGTTTCTTCCCAATGGCTAAAGCCGACATAACATTAGCAAAATCTGGATCACTAGCATATGCATCTACCATACTGGTAAGATCTTTGTGATATGCTATTGATACAGCATTTACTCTTGGTCTACGTGAGAGAGCATCTGTACTAAGTTTTGCTTACCAGGAATGTGAGCAATATGAAAATGAAATTGCGAAAGAAAATTTTCCCACGTCATTTGCTTGTCCGACAGCCTCGTTTACATCATGAAGTACTTGAGCCTTTGTTGATGATCCGTTCATATGATGAAAGGATTCCCCATTAGGTAGTGCTTCCATGAATCTAGAGCATGCATTACTGCAAGTGACTCTTTCTCATAGATTCCTAGCACTCGCTCTTCAAGATGTAAGCGGCGGCTTTCATATGCTATAGCATGCCCTTCTTGCAAAAGCACAGCACCTAAGCAATCACCACTTGCATCACAATGGACCTCAAAAGGCTTAGTGAGATCCGGAAGCACTAACACTGGACATGTCATTAGCCTCTCCTTCAACTTCATGAAAGCCTCATTTTCTTTAGCTGTCCATTGAAATTTGATGTTCTTCTTAGTCAAATCATGTAATGGTCCCGCTATAATAGAAAATTTCTCAATAAATCTTCTATTATAGGAACACATTCCTATGAAGCTTCTAACTTCATGTAGATTCCTTGGTTGGATACATTCCTCAATTATCTTCTACTTTTCAGGATCCATCCGGATACCATCTTTGGAGATAATGTGACCCAAGTATCGAATCTCTTGTAAAAAGAACTCACTTTTTTACCATTGATAAACAACCGGTTATCACATAATTCTTGAAAAACAACCCATAGATGGCTCTTATGTTCTTCCATAGTCTTAGAGTATATGATGATGTCATCAAAGAATACTCCTGTGTAAGCGTGATGCTTACGAAAGATCCGTTCCATCATTCGGTTGAATGTGGCTGGAGCATTTGTGAGCCCAAAAGGCATCATAAGGAATTCATAGAGACCGAATGTAGTGCGAAATCCAGTCTTATGAATGTCTTCCGGTATATGATACGAATCTGCTGATGATAACCACGCTTAAAGTCTATCCTACTAAGTAGGAAGATCCTTGGAGCTTATCTAATAGATCTTCTATCCTTGGAACCGGAAAACAATTCTTAATGGTGTTCTTGTTTAGCGCACGATAGTCCACACACATGCGGTATGAACTCATTAACTTGCACCATAATCTCTTCCTGCTGCGTAGGAGAGACTCTATAAGGCGGCTTGTTAGGCGCTGAAATGCCTAGGATGAGATCAATTCTATGATCATCTTCTCCTCTTGAAGGAGGTAGTTCCCCTGGGATAGAATCCGTGAAACAATCTGAAAACTCATTAAGAAATTCCTTATCTATTTCTTCTTGATATGAGTTACTTGATTCAGATAAGAGAGAATTAGCACTTTCAGGTGAGTCCTTTACAAAAATCATATACGCGAAAATAGCAGACTTTATTGATTTTTGAATAGAAACCTGAGATACAATAGGGATGGTATGTCCCTATTCTCCATTTTTAAGCTAATATCTCGCTCATGATGTCTAAAAGAAATGACTCTATCTGGGAGACTAAGCTTACCTCTCATCCTATGAAACCATGGCATTCCAAGCAAAACACCTTGATGTTGGAGAGGAGAAATAAAGAAGTCCTCCTGGTCAACATATCCTTGCACATGAATACGGAGATTTCCAATCAAAGGGGTCACCGGAACCCTTTGCCCAATGAAAGCTCCTGTCGCATCAAGTGCATGACCCATCTCATGCTCATGTATGCCCAACTTAGCGGCTAACTCCATTGATATGAAGTTATGTGTAGAGCCTGTGTCAAACAATATGAGAATATAATGGTCTCGTACTTTGCCCCATGCATATAATAAGCGTGATTCTTCTAGATCATCTGCATGCTCCGTGAGTACCATAGTTGCTTGAGGATTGTCTTTCTAGCTGTCTTTTTAGGACAAGCTCTAGAAACATGACCCTTTTTCCCGCATGTAAAGCACTTGTTCTCCTTGCTATAGCGCTCCATCTCCTTGGGAGAGAGACGATTGCTACCCTTGTAGACACCCTTGTCCTTCTTCTTGTCACCTTGATTCTTGTCACCTTGATTCTTGTTGAAAAGAAGGTTTAGCACCATGTTGGGACTTATCTCCTTACTGGACTTTATTCACCGACTTTGTAGCAAAGATCTTGTATGCTACCAAAGTATGATGAATGATTCCAGAGATAGTCTGGGGCTTTTGTGCATTGACATAAATCTTCATGTCTTTAGGAACACCAGCACAAAACTGTTGCTTTTGCTTAGGAAAATCTATCCTTTTGAAGACAGTGGCTTTGAGATGTGCATCCCAAAACTTGTCCACATACTTTTGGATAGTTTCTGCTTGTTCAAGCTTTAGGCTTCGCCATGTCGTAAGGACATCGTCTTCAGCTTCTTCAATGAGAAATTGCTTCATGATAGCAGTTCTACACATCTTCCAAGTGGTTGGAGCGATGCCTTGGGTTCTTAAGCTAGCCCACCATTGCATTGCAGACTTTTGGAAGTACATAGCAACATGCCTTATCTTTGAGCGCTCGTCAAAGTGCTCTCCTCCAAAAGTTGAATCAAACTATTGGATAAATCTGAGGATTTTATCCGTAGCTCCATAAGTTCTGTCATAGGAGAGGAAGGTGACATTCTTCCCTCCTTCTTTGAACTTTTCCAAGTGGTGAGACCTCTTCCATGCTGGTTGTGTTTTTTTTTAATTTCAATTGCAGAGAGCTGTGGTAGGTCAATTGCCCATATGTATTATATATTATCTTTTATCAATATATGTAATATTAGTAAAAGAACTTGGCTTACAACAACATTAAAATTAAACTACCTCACCTAAACATAATAAATTATTGCCTTCCAAATAGTAGGCTAAAAGCGTGCACACACACACACACACACACACACACACACACAAATAGAGAGAGACTAGAGAGAGAGAGAGAGAGAGAGAGAGAGAGAGAGAGAATACTTTAATCTAAAGCTAATAAAGGAGAGAGAGAGAGGGGGGGGGGTGTAAAATAAACACATAACCTAAGAATAAGCTATGAAGGGACATTTTGAAAATGCCTAAGAATAAGCTACGAAGAGAGAGAGAGAGATAATACTTTAATCTAAAGCTAATAAAGGAGAGAGAGAGAGAGAGTGGGGGGGTGTAAAATAAACACATAACCTAAGAATAAGCTACCTTTGTTTTAGGTGCTCATTGACATTTTCAAAGTGTATGTGAGAAAAGCATTTAATGCTATCATACAAAAGTGTGTTTTGTGTTTTTCAGTGTTCATCATTAACTATGGGATGCCACCATGTATGTTGTCATGGCATGTTGCATAACATGACATGAAAATAAGCTAAATCACTCTAACTTGTATAAATGACTCAATACCAAAGACTAATCAATGAAGCTTACGCTCTTGCATACCAAACAAGCAAAGACTAAGCCCACAAGCTCTTACCAAAGCTCTATCCTCACTAATTGTTGCCAACAAATGAAGATAAGGCAAGATAAGTGCTATGAACCCACTAATGCCTATTTCCTTAAGCCCAATCAACTAATGCACAAGCTAATTGAACTTATTGCAAGCACACACTCCACAAGTGTCATTCCAAGCATGCATTCACAACACTCTAAACCCTAATACAAGCAACCAAAGCTCAAAATCCGCCCACACATTGATTCGTTAACTAATGCCACAAGCTAATTGAACTTATTGCAAGCACACACTCCACAAGTGTCATTCCAAGCATGCATTCACAACACTCCAAACCCTAATACAAGCAACCAAAGCTCAAAATCCGCCCACACATTGATTCGTTAAGCAAACATAAGTTCACTTCATTAACTAATTAAGTACACAAGAACTAAACAAAGACTAGACTTAATTAAGCGAAGCTTAACACTTGAATACACACACTTGAATACACATTGATAGAGTCAACAAGAGAGAGAAGCCATGGTGTACTCCATTAATCACAAAGAGATTACAAGAGTATTAGCTTAAGCAACAATGCTTGAAGCAACAATCCTGAAACAATCCCCCCTTTCTATTCCATGTTCATCCTAGAACATGCCATTAAGAGCTTAAGCTTTGGAAGGGCCAAGCTTGCCATTGGGGTCACGTGCTGGTTCCTGAAGGCTGTCCTCCTCGTGTGCTCTTAGAGCAGATAGGTGGTCTTTGTGGTGCTTGTCCTTCTTGGCCCTATGGTTGTGGCTGTGATTGTCTTTGCGAAACAGGAATGCCTTCTGCTACTCTTGTGGGAGCTAGTCGCCCCCTTGATCAACGGTCTTGGCTGTCTGGGATGTACCTATGGCCTCGGCTGCTGCTGTGCTTCTCTTTGTCCTTGCCTTCCAAGGCCTTGATTTTTGCCACGTACGTTTCTTCCTCTTTACTGTCGTACACCTCTTTCTAGCACCCTTTGCTCCATTTCTTCTATCTTGTCGAGAATCTGTTGATTCGATACCTCTGGGACCTGTTGGGGAATATGTGTCCAACATAGAATTTTATACATCTCAAGTTGTTTTTCTATCTCTTTTGGATCTGTAATGTCAGGTGGCATGAATCGGAGTTGGGCATCCATAAGCCTTCACTGCACAAATGTCTCCGTAATTAGAGCCTGAGGACCGAAGTAGCAAGACACGTTGTTGGGAATTTTTTGCTCAGAGTTTTGGCAGACATGTAGTAGGTTGTGTCTTCATTTTGTTGTGTACATAATAGTGGTTGCAGCAGGTTGTGTCTTCGTTTTGTTGTGTACATAGCAGTTGTAGTAGGTTGCGGTGCACTAGGTTAGTGTCAAGTTTTCAGTAGGAGAAAAGGGCACTCCTTGACTGGCCAGTTGCACGTGATTCGGGGCTCAAGGGAGTAGAGTGATGCATGTGAAGCGTGTCTTTAATGTGGCAGGGAAGATATGTGCAGATGATGTATGATGGATGCTTGGGAACAGGTTAGAAAGTGGAGGAATGTGGAGTTTACTAAAGAGTGCACGGAGGGCCAGACACCAATTTTAGAGCCCCATTGGCAGGAGGTGCAGGAAGTAGATCAAGGGGATTGAAGGGTGCAGAACGTACTAGAGGAGTTTCTCTACAAGCCGGTCAACCACACGCACCCGCAAGGGAGATCAATCCATGCATAGAGCCCGCCATAGCCACCATAGCTCAAGGTGTCTTTCTCTCTTGAGAGACAACACTAATGGAGCCATCATCTTAATCTTACTCTTATACCATGGAAATCAAGCCTATTTCCTTGCATGTGGGATTTATTAACTCCCCTTTTGTGCCACATGGTAGTCTTCCAAGCTTCAAAGCTCAAATTCTTCCGAGTCCATAATTTCAAGAAGATTAGCCATTTTCCCCCCTTGTTGCACCCATCTTGGAGCTTCTGCCAAAGTCCAAGGGAGGAATGACCCATGCAAAAACTAATGTTAGGACTCTGTTCACCACCTATCCAAGTATAATTCACCTCTTTACTCCACCTTGATCCGGCTCTGCATGCTCCTTGAAATAAGTCCCAAATTTGGGTGTCTGCACTCTATCACATACAACCACTTCACTGCCACCCAAGTTGGAGACCTCCAATCTCTCTGCTCACACAGGCTATGGCCAAAGTAACCATATAGGCTTGAAGTCCTCATCCCCAAGTACCATCTAGGCATCTTCTCTAACCATCTAGGCCCCCATCATTACGCTCTAAAAATGAGTGTCCGCACTGTTTGCTGCAAAATCCCTTCTGACTCCAAACTTGGAGACCTCATAACTCCCTGCTCCGCTACTCCGTTTGAGGGACCGTCAATGGACTTTCTGAAAGTCAAACCTAAAATGTGGTCACAAGTGTCTAAAATGCTGCGAAATCAAGGTTACGAGATAGGAGATGATTCAAATAGCATAGAACAACTTTATGTTATGAGAAAAGTTCCCTTGAATAAGGTGAACAAGTACGAGAAGCCCTATAGGGACAAGGGAAATGCAATGCTTCCACTTAAGATGGGTAAGGTGCAAACCATGGCTATCTTAGATACGGGAGCACGCATAAGCATCGCTATAAAAGCCATGTGGATAAAATGGGGAAAAAGAGCTTTGCACAAAACACGAATGGATATGCAATTGGCAGATGGCAACCTAGGGCATCCTCTAGGTTTGCTGTAAAATTTTGTAGTTGGTCTTGAGGTGTTCAATATGAGCACATGTTTGCTGTTGTTGATTTCGGTCAAGACCCGAACTACGAAATAATCTTAGGATGGCCATTTATGTGGCAGCTGAAAGTTATTCAGGACTGGGGGTTTGATTACCTCTACCTAAGGCACGACGATGTCACCACATGGGTTAACTTAATAGAATATATATTATGCTATCCAGATGATGATTTCGAATGTGGTTGATATGATTTTTAGTTCTGTTTGGAAACTGATGAATTGATTTGGATTCTGATTGAAAAATGATGATTCCTGAAAATGGATTGAAATGTAATAAGCTGAGCGAAACCACAAGGTGGATGATTGGGACGAGTCCCTGTAATGATAAATGATGAAAATGATTCAGCAAATCACTATGAGATTAGTGGATTGTGCTGTCAAATTGCTACTATTAACACTTGACCGTTAGATCAAGTTAAGGGATGACAAATTGAGAACTTACTTGACTGAAATTCCCGTGGAGGAATGCTCAGAAGGAAATTTTTCGGTCTAATGGACCTTTATCATGTTAAAGATATGAATGATATTATCTGAATGAATTGTTATTTAATGATGAGTTCTAAGGGATATTTATCCCAGTATTCTGTTGGGTTGACCAGAATATAAGGAACCCCAGAATAAAATTGGATCTTAAGAAAAAGAGTTGTCCTCTACTTTATGAGATGAGGACATCTCGCACTTTTTAAGTGGGGTAGAATGTAAGATTCTCCCCCAGCCTTCGAGGTATACAGGAGTAAGAATCTCCCTTTTTGATCTTATAATTATTCCCTCTCTAAAATAAAAGAAAGATTCTGTTTAAAAAAGGAAGAACCTTTTTCCTGAATACTTCTCAAGAGTCCCACCTGTTTTAAGGATTCAGAACAACGAGTTCAGAAGTGAGAATCGATGTTTTGGATATCAAGGTTTTGGTCTCGAGTACGACCCAAAAGAAGTTCTTTATCTCTTGGGAAGTATAAGAAGTTATCTCCCAGATATTGTGGACCAAAGAAAGTAGGTGATTTAACTTACGTACTTCTTTTATCTCCTCATCTCAAAGTTCTTAATGCCTTCTATAGAAAATTGTGCCAAACCCAAATCATGGAAAGACGGTAAAACTTCAGTGGGGCAAGCTACCGTTGGCTTCTAAGTTACGCTAGCTCCTTCCTTTATATAAGTCGTAACTTTTACTTGTCGCTCACAGTAATCTTACTCCCATCGATCTCCTTTCTTCCTAATCTCCTTCATGGCTTGGCAACAAGAATTGAGCGCTCACTTTTCCCTCACTTGGGAACTTCTGTAGCGCAGACCAAATGGCGGACCTATCAAGACATAACTAGGGTAACACCCTGGGGTCAGCAGCACTTTCGCAACAATGTCCGCTTGGCCATGGTTATTGAAGCCTTGGGTTTGGGTCCCCGATACTACTGCGTCATGAGATCAAGGTATCCTGGGTTTTCTGAGCGGGTCTTCTTATTGGCGTGTTTTCTTCCTCATGAGAAGATATGCCTTTACCCCGTTTTTGGCTTGCCTCTCAGAGGTCCTTTTGTTAGATCACCTCATACCACTGAGATAGGTGCGGCAATAACCAGCAGAATCATTCCCATAGATGAGTTACCCTATACTTGTGCAGCTTGTGAGTGCTGCTTTTGTGATCATATGATGGACGGGCTTATGGAAGTGTAAAGAGTTCTTCTATCTTTACTGTATAAGTTCCGAGAATGAATAAAGTTTAAATCTTGTTCTTATCTTGAATCTTGCTCTCTTTGAGACTTTTTCTTGGTGGTTAATCCTGATTTAAATTTTTCTCTAAGTCTCATAACTCGTGCATCTTGCGAAATTATCCCAGTTTGTGAGATGAGGACATCTCGCGTTTTTTAAGTGGGGTAGAATGTAAGATTCCTCCCCCAAACCCCTTTTTGATGTCTAGTATCTTCTTCTATAATCAATCCCTCTTCAGAAATATAAAAGACTTGTTTCTAACTGTTTTAACCTAGAGAGAGAAAATATTCTAGAGAGAGAATATTCAGATTTTTAATATTTTTAGATAGAAAATTATCTCATCTTATTAAAATAAGTTCCCCTGAAACAGAAATTCAAAAAAGAACTTTCCAATGTGCAATTGGAATTAATTAGAAATGTGTATAAAGGACCTTAATCTAAGGGTCTAGATTTTCAGAAATTTTTGGATTATGGTCGAATTAAGGTTCCTATGGGCCAATAGCATCAATCCATGTGTAGGGAGGAGATAAATCCAATTTGAAAAAGAAGATACCCAAAAATGAGTAAATGCTCACATAAGATGAAGAGTTGAAAATGTACAAGGTTTATTAGTAAAAAATTATGAGCAATATTAAAAGTATGACATATGTAAGGAAGAGGAGTTCTTTAAAGGAGGTGCATATTTCACATAAGATGAAGAGTTGAAAATGTACAAGGTTTATTAGTAAAAAATTATGAGCAATATTAAAAGTATGACATATGTAAGGAAGAGGAGTTCTTTAAAGGAGGTGCATATTTCACATAAGATGAAGAGTTGAAAATGTACAAGGTTTATTAGTAAAAAATTATGAGCAATATTAAAAGTATGACATATGTAAGGAAGGGGAGTTCTTTAAAGGAGGTGCATATTTCACATAAGATGAAGAGTTGAAAATGTACAAGGTTTATTAGTAAAAAAAAACTATGAGCAATATTAAAAATATGACATATGTAAGGAAGGGGAGTTCTTTAAAGGAGGTGCATATTTCACATGCTTGAATGAGTTTTAAACTCATAAAAATTGAGATATTTCATCTCTCCTCTCTCCTCATTTAAGTCTAGTTCCAAAAAGTTAGCTTAACTGACCTAAAAATGGTCAAATATTGACCAAACTGATTTAGAAAATTCTAGAATCAGTTTGTTTGGTTAGGAGCTCAATTTTTCCTATAAATAGAAGCCTCCCCCTTGTTGAAAAATATATAGTGTTTATGCATCGTTACTCTACTCCACCTAAGCCAAGAACTGTGAATTCATTTAATAATTCACTAGTTTTTGGAGCTTCCCTCTTTCTTCAATCCCCATTAGTGGCTCCATCAACATACTTAACCAATTGATTGGTTGGGGGCCTCTACCGTGAACAAAGAATCAAGCAAGTTGTAAGGTAATTATTGAATATTGATCTTTCTATAATTTCTCAATGTTTCTCTCTTCTCAACCCCTCTCAAGCTTGAGAAGTTTAATTGGTATGGTTTTTTTTTAAATGCTATTGAAGTTTGAATAGTAGTGAAGAGTTACATAATTTAATAAATGCTATTGAAGTTAATTTTCATTTATGTTTAAATTCTAATGATTCTTATGTAAATTCTCTCTCTCACTCAAGAAATGGTCATACTCATGACCCGTTCTCAATCCAAATCAAGCTTTTCATAAAGCTTTTCCTTAACCCAAGATTAAGGCCAAATTAATGGCTTTTTTCTATGCTTTTAGTTTATGAATATTGATGATTCAATCCATTATGGATTAATAATCCAATTAGAGATCATTTTAATTATTTCCTTAATGATAAGCATTATCCCTTAGAAAAATTGAGATTTATCAGTCATAGCAGCGGAGCTATGGCAAAATTTTTATAAAAATTATGCATAAAATAATCTCATTCAAAGCATAAAAAGAGGACTTCCTACCATATTCTAGGAATTATCATCCTAGATTAATTGAAAGAATTTCATTACAATCATGGAGAAATTGAATTTTAATATTAGGCATAATGGATAAATTTTTATATCAAAAGTGTTATTTTTACCATTTTTATTTCATGCATAGAAGTATGCATAATGGATAAATTTTTATATCAAAAGTGTTATTTTTACCATTTTTATTTCATGCATAGAAGTATGCATAATGGAAAATTTTTTATATCAAAAGTGTTACTTTTATCATATAGGATTTCATGCATAGAGGTATGCATAAAAGTTGATTATTTTATTATAAAAGTGTGACTTTTATCATAATTGAATTTCATGCATATAGGTATGCATAAAAGATATTCTTTTTATACTAAAAGTGTGATTTTCCTCATAAATGGATTTTATGCTTAACTTAGATGCATAAGAGAAATTTTTTATTCTAAAAGTGTAATTCCTACCAAATTAAATTTATGCATAAGAAGATGCATAAAAGATTGATTTTTTAATTCAAAAGTGTCATTCTCATCTAAATTGATTTTATGTATAGAAAAATGCATAAAATATTAAAATTTAATTCAAAAGTGTCATTTTCATTAAAAATGAATTTATGCATAGGAAGATGCATAAAAGATTGATTTTTACTTTGAAAGTATTAATCTCCTTAAATAGAATTTATTCATAAATAAATGTGTAAAGAAATCTTATATCAAATGTAAGAATTCTCTTGTATTCTATAAATAGATAAGAGATGTGATAGGATGTGATAAGAGGTGTGATAAGATGCTTATGAAATAAGTTAGGAGGTGATAAGAGATGTGATTAAGAGGTGTGATAAGAGGTGATAAGATGCTTATGAAATAAGTTAGGAGGTGATAAGATGAATTAAGATGTGTATGGGGGGATGAGGTAAGAAGTGTATGTGATAGGATAAGATGTATATGGGTTGTGATAGGGCGAGAATGGATGTGATGTAAAAGATTAGATGTGAAGGTATATGGGGTTATATAAATGGGAATGTGGAAATGGATGTATGTATGTGGATGTGTGGATGTGGAGATGGGAGTGTGGATGTATGAACGTGAAAATGGATATATGCATGAAGATATATATGCATAGATGTGAATGTGGATGTAGATGTGGATGTATAGATGTGAATGTGGATGTAGATGTGGATGTATAGATGTGAATGTGGAATGTGGATGTGGATGTATGTGAATGTGAATGTAGATGTGGATGTATGTGAATGTGAATGTAGATGTGGATGTATAGATGTGAATGTGGAATGTGGATGTATAGATGTGGATGTATGGGAATGTGGATGTGGATGTATGTGAATGTGAATGTGGATGTGGATGTATGTATGTATGTGGATGTAGATGTGGATGTATGGATGTGTATGTATGAATGTGGATATGGGATGTGGATGTATAAATGAGGATGTGAAAATGGAGGTAAGCATGTAGATGTGGATGTATGAACGTGAAAATGGATATATGCATGAAGATATATATGCATAGATGTGAATGTGGATGTATAGATGTGAATGGATGTGGATGTATAGATGTGAATGGGAATGTGGATGTGGATGTATGTGAATGTGGATGTAGATGTGGATGTATAGATGTGAATGTGGAATGTGGATGTGGATGTATGTATGTATGTGGATGTAGATGTGGATGTATAGATGTGAATGGGAATGGGGATGTGGATGTATGTGAATGTGAATGTAGATGTGGATGTATAGATGTGAATGTGGAATGTGGATGTATAGATGTGGATGTATGGGAATGTGGATGTGGATGTATGTGAATGTGAATGTGGATGTGGATGTATGTATGTATGTGGATGTAGATGTGGATGTATGGATGTGTATGTATGAATGTGGATATGGGATGTGGATGTATAAATGAGGATGTGAAAATGGAGGTAAGCATGTAGATGTGGATGTATGGATGTGAATGTGGATGTGGATGTGGATGTATGGATGTGGATATGGATGTGTATGTATGAATGTGGATATGGGATGTGGATGTATAAATGAAGATGTGAAAATGGAGATAAGCATGTAGATGTGGATGTATGGATGTGAATGTGGATATGGATGTGGATGTATGGATGTGGATATGGATGTGAATATATGATATGTGATGTGAAGGAATTTGAAGTGAAGAGATGGAAAATGAGGTGATTGGATGAGTACACATATAAATGGAATGTGGAATAAGTAATGTGGATTAATGAGGAACAATGTGGAAAAATGAGAGTTAATATAGAAACTGTATTTGTAAACTGTTTGTAAATGGCTGTTTTATGTCAAGAATGCTGGGGAAGCATTTTGACCGTCTTGTGATTAAGGTCGTGGAGACCTAACTGATAAAGTTGCAACTGCTGGACGGAGAGTCAATGGAGGACGTCTCGCGTAGCAAGGTCGACCGAGGTCTTGACCAGCCTCGGTTCGATTAAAATGGTGAGCTTCCGGTACGGTGGATGAGGGACCAAGGAAGCGGCCTATGAGTGAAGCGCTAGGTCACCTGCGAAGGATCCTAAAGGGTGCTGACCATACGGTGCTCGGGCTCTGGGTCGCCTAGGATACCCACGCGTGCGTCGAGGAAGATATTGGAACAAGGAGTAAGAGTTGTTTTGTGAAACCGGGCATGGATCTGGTTGACTGACCTTGCTGGTCCTCAACGGATGAGTCCATGGCTCTTTTATATGGATCTGTTGGTTGATCTTGCTGATCTTCAACGAGAGTCCATCTTGATAAATGATTATATTGCCGAGTATTATGGGCTAGGAACTATGGAAACGGCCTCTGAGTGGACAGGTGGTGAGCGTTCTAGTTGCCAATGATGCCATAGATACTCTGATGATGAAGGAATGATGGGAAATTTGAGAATCAACCGGATAATTTGGAAGACTGTGATCAGTGGTACTATGGTTTCATTAAAGGATTGTTTTAAAGTTAACTGATGCTAAGAATAAGGCAATTTCATATTGGGTGTGTAAGTGGTGTGCCTAATTTTATGTTTGCATGAACTTCCGGCTAGGGGGCCTTGGAACTCTTTTCCTTGGTACCCGGGACAAAACCTAACCAAATTCCAAATTGGATCCCATCACTACAGTGGTTGGGCGGTTGGCTAACCCATGGGATCGGATGGGGTTAGGCTGGACTGATGGATCCGTAAATCGAGACTCAACTTTTGTTAATACGATAGATAAAGTAAATCCCGGACAGTAATTGTTCTATGGATAGGAATCAACGGCTGTGCCTCTTGAATGGGGAAAAAAGCGTTGATCCCAATGATCCAAGTGCAAGTTTCTTCCTTGATCTGATCTAGTATCTTGAAGATACAATTGGATCAGCTTGATCAAAAATGATCTTGTCTTCGTTAGAGAAAAAAATTATCCTGGTGGAATCACCCGTGCTTTCCGGTAAGGGAAGTTTTTCCGGGTTCGGTTTTGGAAAAACCGACGGATTAGTCTCTTGTCCGGATATCCGTGGACGAGGCCCCGAATGTGGGACCCCTGTCCCGTGCGAGAAGTGCTACTTCCGCTGCTAGTACCCGAATCCGTTGCTCGGTGGGAACAGGGGGACCTCACAGAGTCTTCAAGGCTGAATCTACGCAACAATGTCTTGATATGCTTTGTTTGACACAAAGCAATCCCTCCATCACACTGCTTGAATTGTATCCCCAAATAATGATGCAAATTCCCCAAATCTGACATCTCAAAAGAGGCATTCAAATCAGCCTTAAAATCAACAATATGAGTCTCATTCGGTCCAGTGAGCAACATGTCATCGACATAAAGTGCAATGATTAGATGTACATCATCCGCACTTTTTACATACAAAGTTCTCTCAGTTGGACACTATTCTGAAAACCGTGTACTCAAATAAGCATGTATCTTCTCATACCAAGCTCGCAGAGCTTGCTTTAAGCCATACAATGCCTTTTTCAACCTGCACACTTTGTTTTCCTGCCCTTTTTGAACAAAACCACGAGGCTGCGTTACATACACCTCCTCATGCAAATCACCATTCAAAAATGCAGTCTTGATGTCCAACTGATGTACATTCCAACCATTATGAGCTGCTAATGCACAAATGCTACGAATGGTAGTCATACGACAAGTGGGAGCAAAGGTTTCCTCATAATCAACACCCTTTTCTTGGGCATAACCCTTTGCAACAAGCCTCGTTTTATAGTGGTCAACACTGCCATCAGGCTTTCGTTCACCCACTTACATCCAATGGCCTTTTTTCCAATAGGCAAATCGCATAAAGACCATGTTCCATTCTTCATGATAGCATCATATTCATTTTGCATTGCAGCCCCAACCAATTTTCTCAATTTTGTGCTTCATCAAATGACAGTGGCTCTTCTTTAGCACACAAACTAGACATAGCCAAAGCATAGCAATCTGATGCATAAGAACCATGCTAAAAACCTGAACGAGTACGACTAGACATAGGTGCATCTAATTTACTGTCATGCAAAGTCTGCACCAGCCACCTTGGCATATTTCTAGCTTGCTCATTTTCTGCCATGTCCTCATCAACTACATGCTCTAAATCTGCATCAGAAATGGGCTAATCTGTGATGTCATTTGAAACCTATATAGGCTGTACGCATTAGGACTTACAGTTGATGTTCCACCTGTAAATAGAGGCAACAAAGTATCAAATACATCCCGTGAGCTAATACATGTCTCTTTGGTACATGATAACAAAGACTGCACAACATCTTCCACAAAAACAACATCCCGACTAATCAAGATACGCTTTGATTGTTGCGGATGATATAACCTGTACCCCTTGCTCTCAGCACTGTAACCAACAAAGATACATTTGACAGCCCTGTCATCCAATTTGCGATGCTATTGCATAGCATAGGCCAAACAACCAAATACGCACAAGTGACTAATTGATGGCTTCTTGCCATGCCAAGCCTCATATGGAGGGATAGACTGCAAAGCCTTAGTAGGACACCTGTTTAAAATATATGTTGCACACATAACAGCCTCAAGCCAAAATACATGCGGCAATTGTTGGCTTTTAACCATACATCATGCCATTTCCATTAAAGACCTGTTCTTTCTCTCAGCGACACCATTTTGTTGTGGAGTATATGGCACTGTAAACTGGTGTTTTATCCTGCGACCAACCAGAAATGCATCAAACTACTCTTTAGACATGTACTCCCCCCCTCAAATGGAGGGTGCCCACAGTACAACTAGATATATTTTCAACCATTAGCACAAATTGTTTGAAGCACAAAAACACTTCGGACTTTGCTTTCAATGGATATACCGATGCATGCCTGGAGTAATCATCAATGAAAGTCACGAAGTACAAGTGTTTACCAAATGATGGAGTTTACATAGGACCACATACATCGCTATGTACAAGTTCCAATCTGCGGCGGCGGCGAGTAGCCCGCACAGAACCATCCTTTAAAAACAAAGAACGTTGCATTTTGCCCAAAATACAGCCTTCACAAACATGCTTCAATGGTGCCTCAAGAGAGGGCAACGAAGCAACCATATCAAATTTTTGCAAACGCAGCAAACTAGCAAAATTCAGATGACCAAAACGAGCATGCCAAAGTTTTGCATCTGAAACTGCTTTCTCATCAGAAATTGCATTTGCTGAATCTTCCACACTCGTGAGACTTTAGGGACCTGTACGCGCTTGTGAGAGCTCACCTCAATTGGAGAACAGAGGTCAAAGAGTGCTGGGGCGGTGCTGCTCAAGGAGTAGATACCTGCTCTGATACCAATTGTTGGAATTAGGGTTGTAGGAATGCACACAAGCTTGGAGAAGAAGAAGCTCAGAGATAGTACACACGAAAGAGGGCATATGGCTGTCTCACAGAGATAGTATGTGTTGGATATGCTATCCAAATATGGTATGGCTGATTGTAAGCCTATTGCTATGCCCTTAGATCAGAATTTGAAGTTGAGGGCTCATGAGGGTCAAGTACTTGATGATGTTACCATGTATCGGAAGATTGTGGTGGGTAGCTTGATCTACTTGACTATCACGCGGCCAGATTTGAGTTACACAGTTGGATTGGAGAGTCAGTTTATGCAGCTTCCCAGGAAACCACACTTGGATGCAGTTAGGCATACATTGTGCTATGTGAGTGCTACTTTGGATTATGCACTCTTTTATGAGGCTGGCAAGCACTAAGGTGCAGCTCTATGGCTACACGGATGCAGATTGGGCTGGTAGTGTATGTGATCGGCGATCTACCAGCGGGTTTATGTTCTCACTTGGGAGTGCTGCTATTACTTGGAGCAGCAAGAAGCAACCAACGGTTGCTTTATCGAGTACACAGAGGCAGAGTATAGGGGTTCTACAGTGGCGGCATGTGAGGTAGCATGGTTGCAAATGCTACTTGGAGACTTGGGGATACAGGTACAAGTACCGGCTGTCATTCCTTGCGACAACCTTAGTAGCATACAGTTGGCACGGGACCCAGTGTTCCATGTGAGGACAAAGCACATTGAGGTGCATTACCATTTCATCAGGGAGAGAGTCTTGGATGGTGACATAGACCTTACGTATGTGAGGACATATGAGCAGGTTGCAAACATCTTCACGAAGGCCCTCGGAGTATAGAATGTTGAAATATCAAGCTCGTATACAGCTGGAGGATAGCACATGGGTGCTGACAGAGTGACAGTATGGTAGATAGATATCGTGTGGTGTGTTTATGACCGCGTCCAGCTGGTCATGTGTGGTGTGGACATTACATTAGGTTTACTTTGTAGTGTGGACATAACACTATGTTGTGTTCCCTTTTGTGTGTGTGAGAGAGATGGTGACTATGGCTTCTCTCCTTCTTTATGGTTGATGGATATGGATTAGGGTTTGCTTCTCTTGTGTGTGTTACATCCTGCTCCTGTTTTTTATCATGGTATCAGAGCCAAGAGCTCATTAGCTGAGTTGTGAGAGTGAGTGAGAGAAGAGGGAAGAAGAAGAAAAAGCTATGAAGGAAGCCATTGGAGCTTGGAGCAAAGGAGAAGCTGTGGAGCACACATCGGCATCAGATCTGAGAGCTAAGGACCATTGGTGAGTGTAGCAAGACCCCCTCTGCGGATTGCAGGTATCAAAGAGCAAGTTCAGTGAAGATTGAAGTGCATAAAGCAAGCAGAAAATTTCTGGTTTTGAAGCTTTCATGGAAAGCTTGTGAAGGAATGTATTTTGTCAAAAGTATTGGTGCAAATACAAAGGAAACACAGAGGTTCTCATGTATTGTGAAAGGGCACATGTATTAGCAACACTGGAGCAAACCATTGCATGAAAATTGATGCATTACAGGCAATTTGTGAAGAAAAAAATTCTGGTTTTTTGGACTCTACAAAAACAGAGAACATATGCCCGGTGGAGGATCAATTGTGGCAATTCTACTCAAAATTGAGCCAAACCCTTCATACCCATGATAGATTAGGTCATTGCTAAGAGACCTATCCACTCATTAGTGATTACCCCTCTCTCCTAGAGCTCCAAGAGAAGGCGGCGCTTTTTGGAAGAGTTTCTTGAAAAGTTTGCAATGAATTTGGTCTAATTCACTCATTTGGACACCAAATTGAATGCTTTAAAGCTTGGAAAGTTTAGCAAAGACATTGCTAAGGCCTTGTGATGCTTGGTTGCAGCTCATTTCATGTATTTGGAGCTCATTGAAGTGATTTATCAGAGGTGTGCAGGTTTGCAGAAATTCTGTCCAGAAACAGAGCATTTTTAATCAAGGCATTAATCTTTGTCTATATCAAATTGGCCTAATTCCTTTGGTACAAGTAAAGTCCTATGAGTTGCTAAACTTTTGAATCAAAAAGTTTTGGATTTGGAGAAGATTTGAAGGAGATAGAGCAATTTTAGTGAGAGGTGGTACCTGACAGGTGCAGAAAAATTCAAACCAGAGGTTACAAAAATTGGTGGTTCTCATTCCCCTTGAAGAATTGGATCAAATCCTTCTAGGATATGTTGGAGCAATGTGTTGGGAAGCTAATGCAAGTTGAATCATTGAATTTGGACAAGATTTGAAGGATTTAGAGCATAATCTTGACTGGTTTACTGGCGAGAATTTACTGGCGAGAAAAAAACCAGAAATTTTTTTGTGAAGGAGTTTCATTTGATTTCAACTTTGATCGAGTGTACATTGTTGGTGAATCATTGTGGGATGTTAATGCACACAATTTGCAAGCATTTGATGTGATTTGGAGAGATTTGGAGCATTACAGGTACTTCGTACATTGTAATCGAAAGGGTACATCTACTCTATTTTTTTTTGCAACAATGGGAGATGGTCCGATACAGATTGTTGGCGAGAAGCTTGATCGCACTAACTTTCAAGTGTGGAAGTTTCGAATGAAGAGTTTTTTGAAAGGCAAAGGTTTATGGAGTCTTGTCTCGGAGGAAGATCCGGAGCCATACTTACCTCCTCAACCAAATAATGCTCAGTTACTGGCTCACAAGCAATGGGTAGAGCGGTCTTCGAAGGTGTTGCATTATTTTTCAATATGTGTAACAGATGCCTTGCTTATTCACATCCAAGATGCAGATACACCGAAAGAAGCATGGGGTATATTGTGCCGTATGTATGAGACAGACACTGGTGCAAGGAAGATACAACTGAAGCAACAGATTCACAGTGTCACACGAAGGAATAGGAGCATACATGAGTATGTTCAGGAAATCAAGGGTTATGCTGACTCCTTGTCATCGATCCATGCCCCGATGGATGATGATGATTTGGTTGCTCTCACATTGCGTGGTTTAGGCAAAGAATACAAATCTTTTGACACTTCCATCTCAGTAAGGTTGGGAGGAATGCCAGACTTTAATGAGCTTGTGTCCTTGCTCATTGTGGAAGAATTGAAGCTTGGCCTTGGTGGTATGAGTGTTACAGGTGGTGCATCCTCGTCAAGCAATGATGAGCATGCAAGGAATCAGGCTTTTTACTCATCTAGAGGCTTTCGAGGCAGGGGGAGATTTACCCCTCGAGGCCGTGGAGGACGTGGTTGGAATGACAGGTCTACTCAACCACAATCAAATCAGAATTTTCAGAATTCACAGTCATCATTTGGATCACGTGGAGGACGTGGATTTCAATCCCATAGGGGGAGATTTGGAACAGGTGCTCGTGGTAGAGGACGATGGCAAGGTCCTCTACAAAATTTGAATGGGATTGAATGTTACTATTGTGGCAAACTTGGACATTTGGCAAAAGATTGCTACAAAAAGAAGAATGATGCGAGGAATGGAAGACCACAACATGGAAATTATGCATCTACCAGTAACAATGATGGGAGTTCAAACCATCTTTTTGCAATGAAGCATGTTATGGGGACAATGGATTCTCAGAATGCTCGAGATGAGTCATGGTATATGGATTCAGGTGCCTCAAACCACATGACATGTCATGGTGAGTGGTTTGAGAAGATGCAACCATTGGATACAAATGGTTATGTGGTCACAGGAGATGATACTTAGCATCTTATAACACATGTTGGCAGTGTGCCTTTGAAGATGCATGATGGAAATGTGAAAAATATATCAGAAGTGTTATATGTACCATCCATCACAAAGAGTTTGGCATCAGTAGGCCAAATGGTTGAGCAGGGATTACAAGTCAGATTCAATGAGAAAGGCTGTTTTGTGGAAGATTTTAAGCATGGCTGTAGATTGGTTGCCAAGGGCAAGAAGGAAGGAAGGTTGTTCAAATTGGATGCAGGCATACCAGAATTGAGCTCAGCCATGTTTTCAAAGAGCAATGGGATTGTGCAGGACATTGACATGTGGCACAAGAGGATTGGACATGTCAATATACAGAGATTAAAGAACATGCAAACAAGGGGCATTGTCAGTGGATTGCCTCGATTCAAATATGATGGTCATATGCATGTTTGTGAAGCCTGTCAGTTTGGGAAGCAAGCAAGGTTGAGGTTTCCTAGAGAAGGAAACATGAGTAATAGACCACTTGAGATAGTGCACAGTGATGTATGGGGCCCAGCACAAAATCCATCTATCAAAGGAAGTCTATACTATGTGACATTTATAGATGACTTCAGCAGGATGACATGGATATATTTCTTGAGAGAGAAGAGTGAAGTGCTGGAAAAATTCATGGATTTCAAAGCTCTTGTAGAAAAACAATATGGCTGTTGGATTAAGTGCCTGAGAACAGATGGAGGTGGTGAATACACCTCAAAAGCATTTGAGCATTTCTTGCGGAAGCATGGGATAAGAAGACAGTTGACATGCAGGTATACACCTCAGCAGAATGGTGTGGCTGAGAGAAAGAATCGTGTCATATGTGAAGTGGCAAGGGCAATGCTCAATGAAAAGAGCATGCCAGATTACTATTCGGCAGAAGCATGTGCTACTGCAGTGTATATCCTGAACAAATCACCTACAGCAGCCATTCATGGAAGCACGCCTGAGATGCGGCTTACAGGTTACAGGTCAGATATTGGACATCTGAAAGTCTTTGGATGTGTAGCTTATGTTCATGTGCCTGATGAAAGAAGACGGAAGTTGGATCCTAAGGCAGAGAAATGTGTATTTGTTGGATATGCACATGATCGAAAGGCTTACAAATGCTATAACCCTCAAACTAGACAAGTAGTCATCTCACGAGATGTGGTATTCGATGAGCTTGCTAGTTGGTATAAAGCCAAAGATGAGGGAGTCATTGACACACTTGAGGCTAATGTGCCTGTGAACTTGCCCTCACAAGCAAGTTCTAGTTCTACTACTATGTCTGGGCCAGCAGCAGAAGCTGAGAGTAGTAGCAGTGTCCGTCCGTGGTCAGGACGTCTAAGACATGAGAGTGTTAGCACTGGCAGTAGTGCTATGGATAAAGGCAAGAAGAAAGTTGAAGGAATTGGGATCACAGGTTATGAGTCTTCTAGCTCAGAGAGTTTGGATGAGGAGCTCGGGATACCTGTTGTACGCACACCTGGTGTTAGGCAGGACAGATATGTGCCACCACATGCTCGAGTTACAGGTGTACAGAGTGACCCGCATGCATTGCGGAGATCCCAGAGAGTCAGATATCCAGTGGAAAGATTGACATATAGAGATTTTGCTATGCATTATGCATACATGACATCTATGGTAAAGCATGTGGAACCTACATGCTATTCAGAGGCTATTGGAGAGCATGTATGGCAGAAAGCCATGGATGAAGAGATGGATGCTTTGGACAAAAATGATACATGGGAATTGGCTGAGTTACCTAAAGGAAAGAATGCAATTGGATGCAAATGGGTGTATAAGGTAAAGTGCAAGTCAGATGGCAGCCTAGAGAGACATAAGGCAAGGCTGGTCGCTAAAGGATATGCACAAACTTATGGTCTTGATTATGATGAAACTTTCAGCCCTGTGGCTAAGATGGCTACAGTGAGGTCTATCATTGCACTAGCAGCACAAAAAGGTTGGGCTTTACATCAAATGGATGTAAAGAATGCTTTCTTGAATGGTGATCTACAAGAAGAGGTGTACATGGAACAGCCAGAAGGTTATGTACATCCAAAATATCCGACTTTTGTTTGCAGGTTAAAGAAAGCACTCTATGGTTTGAAGCAAGCACCTCGTGCTGCTTGGAGTGACAAAATCAGCAGATATCTTGTCAGTATTGGATTTGTGGTTGGAAATGCAGACTCTTCACTTTATGTGAAGCAGACACATGATGGTATTGTGATGATAGTCATTTATGTTGATGATCTGATTATCACAGGTGATTGTGGGAAAGGCATTGATGAGGTTAAGGCCTCTTTATGCAAAGAGTTTGATATGAAAGACCTTGGTGATTTGAGGTTCTTTCTTGGCATTGAGGTGATTAGAACAGGCAAGGGTATATGGTTGGTGCAAAGGCAATATGCACTTGACATGCTGGCAAAGTATGGTATGACAGCATGCAAACCAATGTTGACACCATTAGAGCAAAACATGAAGCTTAGGGCTGATTTGGGTGATGAGCTTGATGATATCACCATGTACACGCAAATGGTTGGTAGCCTTATCTACATGACCATTACGAGGCCAGATCTCAGTTATGCAGTTGGTTTGGTGAGTCAGTTTATGCAGAGTCCTCGTAAACCTCACTTGGATGCTGTGAGACGGATTCTGAGATATGTCAAAACTACCGTGCATTATGGTCTTTTCTATGAGGCAGGAAAAGACATGCATGTCTATGGATATACAGATGCAGATTGGGCCGGTAGTGCATATGACAGGAGATCTACCAGTGGCTATGTTTTCAGCCTTGGTAGTGGAGCTGTGAGTTGGAGCAGTAAAAAGCAACCTACAGTTGCTTTATCTACCACAGAGGCAGAGTATCGTGGAGCAGCCATAGCTGCTCCACGATAGCTGCATGTGAGGCTATGTGGTTGAAGAAGTTGCTAGATGATGTCAGGCTACAGAATGATATGAGAGTTGTCATTCATTGTGACAACATAAGTAGTATCCAGCTTGCTAGCAACCCAGTTTATCATGCCCGGACCAAACATATTGAGGTCCACTATCACTTCATCAGAGAGAAGGTGCTAGATGGGCATGTTGATTTGACATATGTGCAGACAGATGAGCAGGTTGCTGATATCTTTACCAAAGCACTTGGTAAAGATAAGTTTGAGTATTTCCGTACTAGATTGGGAGTCCTAGAGATGGACATGTCGAGCTTGAGGGGGAGTGTTGAAATATCAAGCTCGTATACAGCTGGAGGATAGCACATGGGTGCTGAGACAGAGTGACAGTATGGTAGATAGATATCGTGTGGTGTGTTTATGACCGCGTCCAGCTGGTCATGTGTGGTGTGGACATTACATTAGGTTTACTTTGTAGTGTGGACATAACACTATGTTGTGTTCCCTTTTGTGTGTGTGAGAGAGATGGTGACTATGGCTTCTCTCCTTCTTTATGGTTGATGGATATGGATTAGGGTTTGCTTCTCTTGTGTGTGTTACATCCTGCTCCTGTTTTTTATCATAGAAGCTACGGCGATTTCGAGCGATCTTATAGGGAAGAAGATGGCATTGAGCTTGAGGGGGGGAGTGTTGAGATATCAAGCTCAACCCATGGTCCACCTAGCTGATTCCCCACCCACATTCATCACTGGCACGTGGTAGTGGATACGAGGATCTTTGCCAGTGATACTACAGCTGGACTTCACTGAGACGGGTCTACCTACCGAGAGTGATGGCACACTTATCTTGCCAGCTCACTCATTAGCGGTTTCACATTGATCGTTGTACATACCACTACTTATGTTGTAGTCTCTTTATGTTGGTAGACTTCTTATCTATCATGGTGGTGATGTGACGAAGAAGAAGATTTCAGCCTCCTTCCTTGTGTACTCTATTCTAGGGTTTTGTGTGTGTGTGTGCTTGCAAGAGCTCAAGCTCTCTCCTTCTCGATCTCTTTTCAACTCCTATGTCTGTACATACGCTTATAGACATGAAAAACTCATTTAAGTCCCAATACACACACACACACTTAAAAATTAAAATATAATAAAAAATTATGCTCAATATTATATACACCTAAAATTTTTAGTCTCAATTTATTAAAATTAGATTGTTGATGAGGCAGTAGGACACACGAGCTGGACAAGGGTGAGCCTCTTTGAGCTCTCTCTCTCTCTCTCTCTCTCTCTCTCTCTCTCTCTCTCTCTCTCTCTCTCTCTCTCTCTCTCTCGATACAGGAACGATCATGTTATTGAAGACGATGATGATGAGGATGACAACGACGATGCACTAGTTGAGGTGCATGCCAGTAGAATCTGGCAATTGGAAAGTTATTGTTATCCAAAGTGAGAAGAAGAGCAAGAAAGCAATGAAAAAGCTCGGTGCATGAAACCTGTAACTGGAGTTATACTCTTTGTATTTTTTAAGCCAAATCTCTTCAAGAATCATGCTTAGGTACACTCATGCACATGGCGCCTTGAAAGTGCACAACTTATGAAGCTGATGAAGATGAGGAATTGACGAGATTGGTAGTCATAAGAAGTTTTAGACATTTTCCCACTATGATTCCCACATTGAGGATTACGACAACATCATGAGAGGGGGGGCTTCCGGCCCCCAAGGAGGGGACTGGCAGCCCCCTGCCCCCCACCGTACCTAGCTAGGTATGCAGAGCCGCATCTGCCGAAGTGAAAAGAAAGAGGAGAGAAAGAGAGAGACCTTCTTGCAAGCTCACACACACAAGAGAGAAGCTACACACAAAGAGATAGAGTGTTGAAATCTTCTTCTTCTTCTTCTCCAAACTAAAGTGTACATAACATAAGAAACCCTAGTCATATATGTGGTACAAACTGAAAGAGATGCGGTCCATAGTGTGAACCCACTAAGTAGCTATGCTGACTAGACAGGTATGCCTGCTGTAGAATCCCTGACAAAGATACGGTGTTAGTCACCAACCGTGTCGATGATGTAAATGTCCGTATCGTTCACCGAGGCCCATCATGAGTGCCAGCTCATGGAGAGCTCGACATCTTAACACTCCCCCTCAAGCTCGACTGTATCTCGAGGACTCCAAGCATAGTCCGAAAACGACGAAGCTTCTTAGCTCCTAGGGCCTTGGTGAATATGTCTGCAACTTGCTCCTCTGTGGTGCTGAAGTAAACCAAGTCGATGTCTCCAGCTAAGACCTGCTCTCGAACAAAATGGTAGTGGACCTCTATGTGCTTGGTCCATGCATGAAACACTGGGTTCCTGGCCAACTGTATGCTACTACATGAGTAGCTTCCGTAACCAAGCTACCTCACATGCTGCTACACATCACCCTTGTACTTAGCCTTGTACTCAGCCTCTGTACTCGTCAAGGCAACCGTGGGCTGCTTCTTACTGCTCCAAGTGATAGTAGCACTCCCAAGTGAAAACATAAAGCCGCTAGTAGATCTCCAGTCCGTGGGCTGCTTCTTACTGCTCCAAGTGATAGTAGCAACCGTGGGCTGCTTCTTACTGCTCCAAGTGATAGTAGCACTCCCAAGTGAAAACATAAAGCCGCTAGTAGATCTCCAGTCCGTGATACTACCAGCCCAATCTGCATCCGTGAAACCATGTAGCTCCACTGGCACACCTGCTGCATAAAACAATGCATAGTCTAATGTGGCCCCCACATAGCGCAAAGTGCGTCGCACTGCATCCAAATATGGCTTCTTTGGACACAACATCATCATCCTTGATACTTGATTGTATATTACGCTTCTATATACTTTTTGACTTCTTTTGGACCTTTGGTCTTGGTCCTTTGGCCTTTTCTAGGGCTCCCTTTGCTTAGGCTTCTTCAAAGCTTGAGCTTTCTACTTGGTTGTAGCCTTGGATGCTTCCTTGATAATTGATTGTATATTACGCTTCTAGCTTGTAGCTCTCATCCAAACCACTTTCTATGGTCACAACATCATCATCCTTGATAATTGATTGTATATTACGCTTCTATATACTTTTTAACTTCTTTTGGACCTTTGGTCTTGGTCCTTTGGCCTTTTCTAGGGCTCCCTTTGCTTAGGCTCCTTCAAAGCTTGAGCTTTCTACTTGGTTGTAGCCTTGGATGCTTCCTTGGTTGCTACCTTTGTCTTGGCTTGGAGCCTTGTAATGAGGGAGATTGCATGAATAATTCCTCCTTGTACACTCAATAGGTTAAGGCACATCAAAGTGGTTGATGTTTTTGCCCACCAATGCGATTATCACTCTAGTAAGAATGCTCAAATCTACACTTATAGTATGTGCCTTTGTGAGGGATGATATTGTAGTCCTCGCAATAGAGTTGGGATACTAGATGCTTTTAATGAGAGACCTTTATGGGGATGCTTAGCAACACAGTGTGGGCCCTTAAAATGGAGGAGGCATTGAAGAGGTGGCACACGTGCCATGTTTTTGAGATCTCTTGCTCATTGTTATAACATTGTTGCTTTTGTTCATAAGACTCATATCTCTCTTGTTCCGGACTCTTGAGTGTGCTAACAAGGTCACTAAGAATATAGATGCAATTTGTAGAGGTTGTAGAGGAACTATTGGTTGAGGTGATTGGTTGAGGTGGTAATACTGAGTACCGCTTCCTTCCTTGCTTGTTCTTGCTTGCCTCGTGCTATCCTCCTTAGCTCTTACAAGAACCAGAGCTTTGATACCATAAAGAGAATGTAGGGGAGAGGGAAAGCTTGAGTTCCTTGCAAGCACACATGCACATAAGAGATTGCAAGACATAAGAGAGAGAGAGAGAGATGGATGGATGAATTTTCTTCCATCTTCTTCTCTTCTCTACAACCATATAACTAAAAGATAAGAGTACATACATAAAGGGGAAGTACTCTCCTAACAACATACAATGGTCGGTCTATAGTGTGAACATAACTATATGAGCTATACCATAACTCTAGGACTCCAAAGTGACTGTCACACAGCCCACAGCATAACTATACAATGGTCGGTCTATAGTGTGAACATAACTATATGAGCTATACCATAACTCTAGTACTCCAAAGTGACTGTCACACAGCCCACAGCATCCACTGGCAACATATCAACCATAATCTCACCAACCATGCTGCTAGCATAAGTGCAAAATCTATCACCTAGGCATGTCATCAATGTTCATCGTAACAATAGTTAAGCTCGATATCTCAACACTTTCTCCTTAAGTACTCTAATGCTTCTACGTTCCTTAAGTAGTCCTATACTTCAACTTACTCCTACACTTTTTTATTTTTTTCTATTATTATTTTGCTTACATTATCTCTCTTTGTGTTGCTTTATCTCCCCTTATCCCCTTTTTATCAAGAGGGTTGAAGGTCATCATTATGATTCAAGGTATCCCTTTCTAGTGTGGACAAGCATTTTATATCATGATGCAGCAAGAATGTGGCTTGGTTAGGCATAGATGGAAGATGCTTGGGAATTTTGTAGTGAAGCGCGCATTAGCTTTACGAGAAAATCTGAGCTTCGATCCATTTCGTGTAGTAGTCCATGATGGCGGTGATAATATATTGGGCTTGAGTGTACCTAGCTATGGGCCCAATGAAATCAATGCCCCACTTTTTGAATAGTTGCAAGGACACAAGAAGATTCAAGGGCATGCTATCCTTAAAGCGGGGGATTGCCGCTCGTTTTGGCATTCATTTCATGGCTTGACATATTCCACTATATCAGCCATTAAGGTGGGTCACCAAGCTTTCCTCACTCCTGGTGTCCTAATAGCTGGAATACCAAACTCCTCATCTCGGGGGGGTCACTATATGTAAAATATCCCTATCGCGTGCGTTCAAGGCCTATATTTTAAATCCCTTGTCATCATTATGATTCAAGGTATCCCTTTCTAGTGTGGACAAGCATTTTATATCATGATGCAGCAAGAATGTGGCTTGGTTAGGCATAGATGGAAGATGCTTGGGAATTTTGTAGTGAAGCGCGCATTAGCTTTACGAGAAAATCTGAGCTTCGATCCATTTCGTGTAGTAGTCCATGATGGCGGTGATAATATATTGGGCTTGAGTGTACCTAGCTATGGGCCCAATGAAATCAATGCCCCACTTTTTGAATAGTTGCAAGGACACAAGAAGGTTCAAGGGCATGCTATCCTTAAAGCGGGGGATTGCCGCTCGTTTTGGCATTCATTTCATGGCTTGACATATTCCACTATATCAGCCATTAAGGTGGGTCACCAAGCTTTCCTCACTCCTGGTGTCCTAATAGCTGGAATACCAAACTCCTCATCTCGGGGGGGTCACTATATGTAAAATATCCCTATCGCGTGCGTTCAAGGCCTATATTTTAAATCCCTTATTTGTGAATTTTTTAATCTATATAATATCCCCTTTTCTTTATGAATCTGTAAATTTTTTTGAAAAAATTTTAAATCATACCCTTATGTAAATATATTTCTGTAAGTTTCATAAATTAAAATTATGCTTCTGTTGAACACACATGATATTCACATTTTTTTGTGAGTGACCCCCCCGAGCTCCTCATCAAGACTCTGCTCCAAAGCATCAGAGTCTACATCAACATGAGATGAACCAGTAGACGCACTAGTCATACATGGGGCTTCACCAACCTTCTCTTTTCCTTTACGAGAAACCTGTGTAACACTCGGAGGTGTAACCTGTGCCCGCAATCTGCCACTCCAAGGCCTGTCAACATATACACTAGAAGAGGACTCTCTCGGTCCACTAAGTGTCTTTGACTCTTGCTTCGCAAACACTTGAAGTATCCACACCTTCTTTTACATCAGCCCCAATACCATCTTTTACATCACTGTACCAACTTGCCATCTCATCGAACACCACATCTCTACTCACATGCATCTCACGTGTAATAGGGTTGTAACACCTGTAACCTTTCTGCTCAAACAGAATGCTCAAACAGAATAGCCCACAAATATACATTTTTCAGCCTTGGGATCCAATTTGCTACGCAACTCATCAGGAATGTGTACATATGCAATACAGCCAAAAACTTTGAAGTGAGACAAATCTGGTTTCTTCCCACTATACTTTTCCTTAGGCGTAACAGCATGCACAACAGTAGTGGGGGTCGTGTTCATAATGTACACAGCTGTATTTATAGCCTCAGCCCAAAAATGATGAGGCATATTCTTTTCAGCCACCATCAATGCACGTGTCACTTCTGCAATATGCCTGTTTTTCCTCTCAGCAACTCCATTTTGCTGCAGAGTATATCTGCATGAAAATTGCCTGCGTATCCCATTTTTTGCAAAAAATCAGAAAACTCATTGTTGGAAAAATATTCTCCCCCTCCATAAGACCTTAGCGTCTTGATCTGTTTACATGTTTCTACAGCAGCTTTGAACTTCTTAAAGTGCCCAAACACTTCACTTTTCAGTTTCATGAAGTACACCCAGACTTTCCTTGTGTGCTCATCAATGAACGATACATAGTACCCATCTGTGTGTACCACCTCAAGTGGCATCTTACATACATTGCATTCATGCGGAAAAACACTACGAGACTACTTTTGCCAAACAAACATGCTTCACATACCTTATGCATGCCATCAACTCTGAACTTTGGCAAACCTGCAACAATCTGATTTGATTGCATAGACCGCAATCGCTGCTCATTTACATGGCCAATGCACTTATGCCACATGTCTACATCAGCCACAACTCTTGCACCTTGTGCAAACATAGCAGCTTTTACCTCAGGCATATTTACATCCAAAGTAAACATCCTGCCAACACGTTTGCCTTTTGTAACCAGCTTACAGCCAGTCTTGTAGTCTTCCACGTAATAGCCATCTAGATTAAACCAAACCTACAATCCCTATTCTATCATTTGTCCAATTGAAACTAGATTCTTTGTAATGTTAGGCACATGAAGCACATCAGCCAAGTACTTCATCTTGCCATCATGCATGTTCAAGGGCACTTTCCCAACATGAGCAATCGGGTGAGCAGTATCATCACCTGTCTCAACATAACCTAGTGCATCCAATTTCTTCATTTCTCTAAACCACTACCCATGGGATGCCATGTGGTTAGAGGCACCTGAATCCACATACCATACATCCTCACTAGCATGTACATCAGCAGTCATAGCATTCATCATATGCTGCATAACAAACAACTGCTCACAATGATCATCATCATTATTCCTGCTAGTCGATGCATAGTGTTGGAGATGTGTCCCTTTTCTCCACAACTCCAACATTATACATCAAAACTTGTATTCTGTTCTCTGTTAGAGCCCGAATTCTGATTTCCATGTCTCCCCCTACCTCGAGAAGTCTGCTGTCCTCGTCCGCGTCCATGACCCTGGTTGTGTTGCGTATCCTAATTTTGGCCTCGGCCTCCACCTGTGCCTCGACCTCCACCTCTACCTCTACTAGAATAGAAGGCTTGCTGATCAGAACTATTCCTATTCTGAGAAGAAGAAGGGGCAAGACCAAGATTCTTCGGCCTCCACCTGTGCCTCGACCTCTACCTCTACCTCTACTAGAATAGAAGGCTTGCTGATCAGAACTATTCCTATTCTGAGAAGAAGAAGGGGCAAGACCAAGATTCTTCTCCTCACGACGAATAAGCATCGAAGTCAGTTCTGTAAGACCAGGAATATCATCCCTAGTGTTTATGAAAGACTTGAAGTTTGAGTATGCATCTCCAAGTTCTTCCAGCATTGCACCCACAACATCATCGTCATCAACTGTGACGCTAATAGAACCAAGAGCTTCCACTATGCCTTCAAATATTTAAGGCATAATCGTTGATGCACAGACTTCCCCTCCTCTTAACTGTATTTAACTCTGTCTTGAGTTGCAGCTTTCGAACTTTGGTGTTTTCTTCATTCAGCTTCAACAGATTTTTCCAAGCAATGGCGGGGGTGGCTGCACTCTGTAGATAGCCCATCATGCCATATGTGACACTCATAGAAATCCATTACATGACTTTGCTTTTGCCTTGAGTCAAGTCCTTCAGGGCCTTTTTCTGTTCCTGCACTTACATTCTCCTCGGGACACTCAGGAGCCGCTTCATTGTCCCCACATCAGTGTAATCCCAATAACCTTTTCCCTGTAGGAAATCGGTCATATGGAACTTCCATGCAGGATAATTATTCCTGTCTAGCTTGTCACTGCTGACAATCTGATTGAAGGATTCAGCCATTATACTTGCACAACACAGAAACTAGCAATCTGCACAACTCTGCAAAATGCTGCAGTGGTACTAGTGTTCAATTTAACACTCACAAAGAGTGACCACAATATGCATACATGTAGCCACAATCAACAATACATGTGCCAACCCTGTCTGCACACAAATCTGTATGCAATCTTGTAACCTGAGCAGAAATCCAAAACCTGCAAATCTGATGCAGGCTTTCCGGTTGACCACGCAAAAACTTTGCAGCTCAAAAACGGAGCCCGAAACGTGCCCAGAACGAAATTTTGCCCACCACAAAAATTCAGCCTCAAGGGCTATAAGACAGATCCGCTACCTGCTGTAAGCCTGTGAAGGTAGCACAATTTGGAGATCCCTATCGTATCTCCCAATAGAGCTCTTGGACCTAGGGTTGCACAAGAGGTTGAAGAGGATGATGGAGTTCTTACCCTTGTGCCACTTCTAATGGCTCATTTGCTTGCTATCTTCTCTCTTAGTCGCCTTAATCAGGCTCTGATACCATGAAAAGAAAGAGGAGAGAAAGAGAGAGACCTTCTTGCAAGCTCACACACACACAAGAGAGAAGCTATACACAAAGAGATAGAGGGATGAAATCTTCTTCTTCTTCTTCTCCAAACTAAAGTGTACATAACATAAGAAACCCTAGTCATATATGTAGTACAAACTGAAAGAGATGTGGTCCATAGTGTGAACCCGCTAAGTAGCTATGCTGACTAGATAGGTATGCCAGCTGTAGAATCCCTGACAAAGATACGGTGTCAGTCACCAACCGTGTCGGTGATGTAAATGTCCGTATCGTCAACAATCTAGAAATGGGATTGATCATGGTGAAGCACATAGATTAAGCATAAGATTAAGGTGGATTAAACCACACTAAAAACTCCATGAGAGAGAGAGAGAGATTGCACACTCAACAATAGCTCTATTGCATATCTCAAGTGAACCATACAATGATATAGGCTTTCTAGCCTTATCCCACTTTACACATCATCATCTATGTGGCAACTCCTTTTCCACTCTTTTGGTCAACACTCACATACCATACAATATTACATGTGGCATTCCTATCTCACCACAATATCTTGCACCTCTAGGGTGCTTTCCCACACAACACAACACCACGATTACATCTTTCAACACCCCCTCTTAATTGAGGTGTTCCACAACTCACCCATCATCTGTCACCCATATCAATGTAGCATTGCACAAACGCAATTGCTACCTCTCAACACTCCTCAATGATACATTGGAGTGTCCATCAACCAAACATGTATGCTCGTGTCTACCATCTTAGACACCTAGTCCATTGGAGTGTCCATCAACCAAACATGTGTGCTCGTGTCCTCCTCAATGATACATTGGAGTGTCCATCAACCAAACATGTGTGCTCGTGTCTACCATCTTAGACACCTAGTCCATTTTGAGCCAACTCACTCACAGCGGAACCACTGAGTCCATTTTGAGAATGTAGAAGTTCGGGTGGGAACCAACCCCTGCGCATGCACCTCACACGTGCATCGCTCATGCACACATCACAACAACCATTTTGAGCTTCTCGGTGAGCTCAGGCATGGTTACCCTCATACCATGGATGATTACAAAATTTTTGTTTTGAGCACGCATGCTCGTACCACTTTCTTCTCTAGTCTTTGCCTTCACTTGACATCCTTTTCTGTTTGCTGCTGCTTCTGCTGTTGCGCTTTCTAATTTGCAGCTTTTGTTGCTTCTGCGCCACTATCGCTACACAGCTTTTCTACGCCATAGCCAAAGCTTGCACCTTTATGTAGCTGTGATTCTCTCATATACTCTGAGAGATTCCATGCAGCACCCTCTTATGGGGCAGCTGCACCCATGGGTATGTGCCTCTAGCGCAACTGTGTGATGAGCTTTGCTTGCGCTCACACTTTGCTGCTGCAGACAGCTGCTTACATTCACTTTTGCTTCGCTTTGTAGCCTGGCTCTACACGGGGGATGCCAACATTTCTTTTACTTTGGTTGTGAGCAAGGTTTGCATGACCTGCTCAACTGTTGATGATGGCTTGCATCATGAGCCTACAACTGCTTGAACGCATTTTTGATGTGCTCCTTCTTCTCCAAATGCATTTACTTCTCGTTCAATCTGATGTGAGCTTGCTTGCTCTTGCTGCCATTCATTTTCCTCTTCACACCTCGAAGTTGAGGTTTACAAGTGTGGCCATAAATATGGCTATTGTGAGCTCCTTGAGCTCTAAATTGCATGTCTTTTACCATAGCATGCTTCATGAATGTATCCTTCTTGATGCACAAATCTTTGCCTCTTCACCCTTTTTCATAAGATTTCATCATAGCCATTTACATGGCCATGTTGAGCTCACACATGAGCTCCATAACTGCTTGCCTCTTCCATCTTTGACAAGCAAGCTTTCCATCTTTGACAAGCAAGCTTTCCATGCGGCTTCTCTCACAAGGAAACCACTCCAAGGGTGCCTTCAACTAGATTTCTCACAAGAAACCTCTAGGTGCCAAACATGTGAAAGCTATTAAGTGCTTCCACCATTGTTGCCCATCTTCCATGAGCAACTTTGTGAGCCATGCCCTTATAACATGCTCTAACATGAGCTGCAAAAATCAGCCCATTATAACTTGCCACCAAGTTGACAAGCTTGCACCTCTTACACTCTTTGCCCAAATGCAAAGAACCATGGGATCTTCTCATCCCACAAATCAGCAACCCTTCTTCCATGTTCAATAACAAAAACTTGAGGCAAAATCACACTTTTACCTTCACAAAACTTTGTTGGCAGCTTCTTGATGATGACAGAAATTTCCGTCTCCAACTCCATTTGCATCTTCCCTTGATGCAAATCTTCTCTTGGTTGCATAACTCCATTTGCAACTCTCTTGGGCAGCTTCTTTGATTTTTGATGAAGACTCCATAGTCTTCATAATGCTAAAATCTTGATTTTCAGCTTCATGGGTAGCTTTGAACTCCTCTCTCAAATGCAAATAGAGAACAATAATAGAGTGTGCATAATTTTTTTTAAAAATGAACCATATTAACATGCTTAATCAAACAAACACACAAACAAGCTAATATATATAATAATCACCATGACCAAGAGCCCATTTGGCTCTGATACCATGTTAACAATCTAGAAATGGGATTGATCATGTGGTGAAGGACATAGATTAAGCATAAGAATAAGGTGGATTAAACCACACTAAAAACTCCATGAGAGAGAGAGAGAGAGAGAGAGAGAGAGAGAGAGAGATTGCACACTCAGCAATAGCTCTATTGCATATCTCAAGTGAACCATATAATGATATAGGCTTTCTAGCCTTATCCCACTTTACACATCATCATCTATGTGGCAACTCCTTTTCCACTCTTTTAGTCAACACTCACACACCATACAATATTACATGTGGCATTCCTATCTCACCACAATATCTTGCACCTCTAGGGTGCTTTCCCACACAACACAACACCACGATTACATCTTTCAACAATATATGTAGTAGTACAAACTGAAAGAGATGTGGTCCATAGTGTGAACCCGCTAAGTAGCTATGCTGACTAGATAGGTATGTAGAATCTCTGACAAAGATACGGTGTCAGTCACCAACCGTGTTGGTGATGTAAATGTCCGTATCGTTCTTCACACCAAGGACCATCATAAGTGCCAGCTCATGGAGAGCTCGACATCTCAACACGAAGCTCATGATATTGAACACGAAGCTCATGATATTGAACACTATAGGGGAACATAAGGGAAAGTGGGTTTCTTTCCCACATGGGAAAATGCCCAAAACTTCTTGTGATTGAGCCCAAGGATATTGAGCTAGTCATAACTCAGGCTGGTGTGCCAAAGGTCAAAGGCTGTTTCAGCTTTACGATCTGTATTGTGTGTGCTATCATGGAGTTGACAACCTAGAATGTGGAGAGGCTATATAGCATGTAGGGGCATGTGATTTTTGTCAAATGTATTGTAAAAGTTTTGAGCATTTTTGGCTGGAATTATTTTTGAAAGAGCGCCATTTTTTTTAAGGTTATTTTCTTTGGTAAGTTGTTCCCAAAATAGGTGAGGTGGGTGCTTAACTATGGCTTAAAAAGGAGAGAGAGAGAGAGAGAGAGAGAGAGAGAGAGAGAGAGAGAGAGAGAGAGAGAGAGAGAGAGAGAGAGAGAGAGAGAGAGAGAGAGAGAGAGAGAGAGAGAGAGAGAGAGAGAGAGAGCAAAAAAAGGGCCTTGGATTTCTTTGTAAAATATCATTGAGGTTTGCAAGCTATAAGCTCTGCCCTTCTATATTAAGCTACCAATGGGTAAGAGCCCTACGTAAGTGCAGCTCAAAATGTGATATAGATTCAGACAACTAAAGATAACATTTTTAGTAAAAATTACACATGTAGTTAAAAAGCAGGGGTAGTGAAACCTAATTGTCAATATCTTTTCTCAAACATGATGTTGGAGATTAAAATTTTTTAATTTTGTCTACAGACACCAACTTTCTTCTTTCATCATGCTTCACTTAAGCCACTTAGAGAATAGAACTATTGTGGAATGGGAATGTGAGTTGATAGAGAGAGAGAGGGGGGAGACAAGGAGAGGGAAGGGACAGAGATATAAAATTGAAAAGAGATGATGCTTTTTTGTGTAATGTGATAGATGTGAGACATTTCAGTTGTATATACTCTTATTTGCATTGTGTGTGTTCAGAGAGAGAGAGAGAGAGAGAGAGAGAGAGAGAGTGTGACACAAGCAAGAGAGAGTAGAGGGTTAAAGTAGGGAATCTTTGTGGAAACCACTCGCCAGATACCAAAAAAGCGCTTGCTTGATTTAGCTTACCAGAAAAAGGCCTCCGAAATAGGGTTGGAGGAGCCCGGAGAATGCCTAAAAGAACTCAGAGCAAGAGATATGCCTAAAAGTGAAACAAGTGGCTCACATGAAGTGGGAACCAGCAAAGGCAATGCTTCAAATGGAAATGAGGGAAAAAATGGACAAGTTTCAAGGAAAAAAACCAAGGATTTGGATATGAATGTTTTAAAACTGTTCTTGGATCAAAAGGTGACCTTGAGAAGCATGTTGGATTTTTGTCCAAGATTCAAGGGAAAAAGGGTATGCAAAGCATAAATCAAGAGCTGTGTGAACTAGAGAAAAATCTAACTTTTCATCTAACTCAACCAAACAAAGAGGAAATATCACGAGATGATAATGCAGCTAGGTAAATGTGAAGATCAATAATAAAGGAATCAAAGTTGTTGTCGTGGATGGAGGGTTCGGAGTGAATTTCATAGCAAAAGACATGGCCCAAAAGTTAGGTTTCAAATAGGATCCCATCACCTTTAATATACAATGAGTACCCAAAGGTATCATCAAGAATGTGAAAATTCAAATCTCCAACATGGAGTAGCGTGTGACTAGTCGGTCTATATTGCTTAACAATAAAAGATGCCATCTTCACCTGGATAGCAGAATGCTAGCAGGCCTTTGAGCTACTTAAAAAGATGTTGACCACAACACTGATCATTGCTAGCCAAAAATCGTAAATTTTGTTTCATGTCTATACAGATGCTTTTGATCGCTAGGTAGTGCCTTGATGCAAGAAAAACAACCAAATACTATACACAAAGCAAACAACCCTGAAGTAGAAGAACAAGCAATGGCAACCAAGCCAGTAAAAGATAAGAAGAAAGCTCACATGCTGCTCCCACTGAAGCCACATTTCTTTCCTAGCACGAATAAGTAGCATAAAGATTAGTAATCCAAGAAGCTGCTATTGAGCACGTTCATCCAACAAGACTAGGGGAGCCTCTAGCCAACCCAATAGGGCACAAGAGCTGTTGCAACAATTCATTGAAATAGACACCCTCATTGTAGAAGGTAAGAAACCCACCACTATTAGCATTAATCTAGTAAACAAGGTGGTTGGGCTTCTCACAGAAGCCAACACAGAGCGCTAAAAACAATATAACCTATTGAAAAGCAAAATAGAGAAATTACAAGATAATCTCGTGACATTAAGAGAGTGCAAAGAGGCCCTAACAAAAAAGATAAGCTTCTGCCAAGACCATATGAATAGATTTGCAACTTGTGACCATATGAATAGATTTGCAACTTTTAGAAGTGCTGGAGCTAAATAGGGCCCAAATCCAACATGAAAAATGCTATGATGTTTAGAATATTAATCAATTGCAGATGATCTTGAATGGTAGAAAGAGCACATAGGCAAACAAGTGGACACACTCAAGAGTTAAGGATGACACTTGCCTACAACTGACCAATAATTTAAAGTAGTGCAAAGAAGATGCCGAAGAGGGCATGGCCACCCTCAAGAGGCAAGTTTTGGCAAAAGAAGAGGAAATGAAGGCCCTCAATAGTAGGAAACCTTGCAAGCTAGACAGTAAGAAGAGGAGGCTAATGCTAAAGCCAAAAAGGCAAAAGCACTAGTGGAGAAGGTTTGCAAAAGGTAACTAGAAATGTCCGGGAGGCAAAAGAGATAAACAAGGAGTGTGCTTGGAGGGCTACTTTCCAAGAGTTTAAGGATGGGGTAATCAAGATGCATGCAGATTGATGTTTCTACTGATTTTATATAAATTACACACAACTTTGTTGGTGAATGTATTGCAGTATTAAATATTTCCTTGAGCATACACTCTCACTCCCAAAATGGAAAGTTTTTTGTTATGGCTCCAGGACATTTAGATGAAGAATTGGTCCTTGGTCAGCATTGGATGGCTCAACATCAATGCTATAGAGGGACAAGCAAGCTTTTATTGTCCATCCCAAGTGATAATAAGTTAAGCTTGAGTATACCTCTCGTGCTAGATGATCAAGCAACTCTGTGGGATGCTTCAAACACTCTTAATTCTCAAGTATGCAATTCCATGCGTACCACCAATACATATGCAGATAAAGGGAAGGCAAAAGAAGAGCCAGACTTGTCGTCTCGCCATCAGCAAATGCAAGAGCATCAAGCTCAGCAACCCCGAAAGGACACTCAAAATCAGCTCATAAAGGAGCAACATTCATCTTCAACAACAATAGTAGGAAACTCAAATGGGACACGACAAAGAGCGAATCAACACAACAAGATCTACCAGCCAAAGTATCCATCACCAAAAACACACAAACGACAACCGCAATAGGTTTTAGTGCCCAAACAAAGGATACAAGCCCATAGATTAAGTCATGGACCAGCATAATGGGTAGAACGCCAAGCCACGCAAAACGTCAATTCAAGGGGATGGCTTTTCTATGCAAAAGTCATTGGAAGCACAAGGATATTGTCATGGCAATAGAGAGCTATGCCAAAACCGAATTTCATTGCTTACAAAGTGTCTTTCGAGAAGATAACCTTGACAAGTGAATCTCAAAGAAAAAGGACAACCACCCACTGAAAGATCAACACAAAAGCAAAGGAAACAACACTTCCGCTGTAGGACATAGACGGTAATAATAGGAATCTCTGCAAAGATATGGATCCCTAAGGACAACTTGGCTTAAATAACTTCCAATGGAAGCAACAACTTAGTCCGGATTCATGCAAGGAGCATAAAGTCAAAGGCCTACAAGGAGTGGATTGTTTTTGAAGACCTCATCATTGCTTAGGGATATTATGACAATCACAAATGTGGTTACCAAAAGCCCTGGCACAAACCAAAAGAAGTAGCTATGTCTCCAATGGAAATCAACCTAAAGACACAACTTCTACATACAAATGGAGACCAAAAAAAGTTGCTACAAACAAAACCGCAAGTTATAGGGCAACCACATCACAGATTCAGTCAAACAAACTGAAGTGGGTTCCAAAGAAACTCATTGCCTTAGAAGAACCCCAAAGCTCTTCACAACAACAATATCCAACAAAGGTCAATAGTGGGTTCCCAAAACAAGTTCTACTGATGTCGAACTAGAGGCAAAGGCACTTGAATCAGATGTCACTACACAAGTAGCCCCAACACCTTCGCAAATCGTTACATTCGCCAATCCAATGTTTGATCCAAACCATTTCAACATTTTTTATCTTGGATCCAAAAAAAAAAGCAAAGGAGGTGTTTTGCTTGGGAGCATATGCTATGCTTCAAACATTGATAAAACTGAAGGGGAGTCCCAAGTCAACTGGTCTACAAAAGGAGACCCCTACTCAAGGTACTATATTTTCTACTTGTGTACTTCAAGACAATCAACGAAGTCCAAAGTTGCCACCAATCAAAATGTATTGGTAGGCATAAGAGTCAAGAGTCGGGCAGCTAAGCCACTAAATGAGCAAGGTGTTAGTCCCAAAGCTTCAAGTCCATAATAACTCTGTGATGATTATGAGTTGCAGCTGCTAGGCTAATGCTCAAGCCAGAGAGTTGAGATAATATGTGTGTCGTTCATGCTAGATGAGATGAGCATAAGAGTCGAAGTCTAAGTTACTTAAATGTCGGTGGAGTGGCAGAGAGTCCTACACTCACGCACATGTGCATGGTAAGGAGAGTGGAGAAACCTCAACATCAAAAACATTTACTTCTAAGAGAACCCTCCGTAACTTTTCTCTCACATAGCATATTGTTCAAAATGCATTGATTGTGTATGCATGATAGGGCCACATTACACGGCCTTACATAGGCACTGCTTTGACACCCATGCATGCACAAGTATAGGGAAATCAGAAAGTGATCACCAATCACCACCACATTTTCACAGGGTGATGTCCATGTCATGGGGATCAAGGCCCTATGCTCAGATATGCCTACTATGAAGGGATAGCATGGATAGGCGTATCCATGCTAGAACTCTATTTCTAAGAGCTGACGATACCCACATGTTGTACACATCATATCTAACATGCCCATGTGGTTCTTGCATAAACTAACACTTTGTACCCATAAGAAAACCCTATTCTAGTCATTTTGGACTCCAAAACCGTCATCTTGCACATCTTATATGCATTCAGGCATCCATTTGACATGAGCTTGCACCCAACATCATGGATACATGTGTGTAAACATCCCCAAGCTTTAGATCAGCAAAATCCCTCAAGTGGATGGATACGCGTATCCCTCCCTCAAGTGGATGGATATGCGTATCCATCCAAAAGTGTCATTTTCAGCCAAATGAGTGTACCTCTGCATTACACATGTCATATACATTATGCTGATGCACTCACGGTAAATTTGGGACCATTCAAGCTCTCACTTAGCCAAATTTGCACTTCAAGCTCTAGAAACACCAGAATCATCTTTAACGTGCATTTTATGAATCCATTGGGGCCCAAAATGCACATACATGCTTACTAACATCACATCCACGCTCTGGAACTCTCAAAGATGCATTCTCTTCAATATGGCATGGATACACATATCCATGCCATACTTGCATAAATACGCATATCCATGCAAGTATGGCAAAATCACATGATGATCATACCAGTGCATTCTACATGTCATACACATGATTCTATGCAAGTATGGCAAAATCACATGATGATCATACCAGTGCATTCTACATGTCATACACATGATTCTATGCATTCCCAAAAAAATGGGTCAGTAATGCTCATGCACAAGCCAAAATGGCCAAGCTCTGAAATCCCAAATCTACCCTAACTAGCTCAAAAGGCATCCATTTCAGCTCATAAGTGATGTTTTATGTTGCAAACCTGGGTGAGATAGCCGAAGATGTCACCTTGGGCTAGTTTTGGATGTGACGAACAGATTATCAGGTGGACAAAGAGCCAACACACACTGCATAAAGTTAAATTCGCTAACCCTTATAGGAGAAAGGTATACAAAGGAACCAACAAGAGTTCAAGAAATCCCACATCTTCGGGAAACTTCTTCAAAGGCCATGGCAACTCCCAAGGCAAATACAAAACCAAAGAAGGTCACATTCTTAGAACCAACGAAGACAGTGGCGATAACCACTGCCAAAGACCATTCTGAGCAAGCAGGTGTTGAAGTGGAAAAGGCGTTTTGAAAAGATGTAGGGGGGAAGAGAGCTTGAGCTCTTGCAAGCACACACACACACTCACAAAACCCAAATAAGGTACACACAAGGTGAGAGGTTGAAAATCTTCTTCTTCTTCACTCAACACTCAACACACCATATACAAGAATAAGAGTACACACAATATGAAAGGTACTCAACCAAATACATACACGGGTTCTCTATAATATGAACCCGACTAAGTGAGCTAGCGCTATAACTATGCCAGTCTCTAGAATGGCTGTCACACAGCCTGTCATCCCACTGGCCGCATATCACCCAAGATCTCACCAACCATGCCAGTGGTGTAAGTGTGGGGCCTATCCCCCAGGCGGGTCATCAGTGGCCACCGCCTCACTAGACGAGCTCGATATCTCAACACTCCCCCTCGAGCTCAACTCCATCTCATGTACACCAAGCAAAGCCCTGAATCTGCGGAGCTTTTCTGTACCCAATGCTTTGGTGAAGATGTCAGCTACCTGATCCTCTGTGCTGACATAAACAAGGTCAAGGTCTCCTGCCAAGACCTTCTCTCTGACGAAGTGGTAGTGGACCTCTATGTGCTTCGTACGAGCATGAAAGACTGGGTTCCTGACCAACTGTATACTGCTAATGTTGTCATAGAAAATGACAACTTGTCTATCCACTGATAGACCCAAATCTGCAAGTAGCTTTCTCAACCAAGCTACCTCACATGCTGCCATAGCAGCTCCTCTGTACTCGGCCTCTGTACTGGATAGAGCAACCGTAGGCTGCTTCTTGCTGCTCCAAGTCACAGCAGCACTCCCCAAAGAAAACATGAATCCACTGGTAGATCTTCTATCTGAGATACTACCAGCCCAATCAGCATCTGTGTACCCATGTACACATATCTCTGTCCCAATCTCATAGAATAGTCCATAATGCAAAGTAGACTTCACATACCTCAGTATGCGTCTCACTGCATCCAAATACGGTTTCCGTTGAACCTGCATAAACTGACTCACCAACCCAATAGCATAGCTCAAATCTAGTCTGGTGATCGTCATGTAGATCAAACTTCCTACTATGCGCCTGTACATAGTAGGATCCTCCAAGACCTCTCCTGAATCTGCACTCAACTTGCCATTCTAATCCAATGGCACAGAAATAGGCTTACAGCCTGTCATACCATACTTGGACAACATGTCCAAGCCATACTATCTCTGCAGTAATCCAATACCATGTGGTGACCTAATCACCTCAATGCCCAAGAAATATCTGAGCTCCCCCAGATCCTTCATCTCGAACTTCTGTCTAAGCAAGATCTTTACATCAAAGATCTCTACATCATGGTCCCCCGTAATGATCAAGTCATCTACATAGATGACAACAAGCACAACTCCTCTATCACCATGTCTCACATACAGCAAGAAATCTGCATTGGCTACATGAAAGCCAATAGTGACAAGATATTCAGAGATCTTGTCAGACCATGCTCTTGGTGCTTGCTTTAAGCCATACAAGGTTTTCTTTAACCTGCAAACATGCTCGGGGTGACCCACATCCTCATAACCAGGTGGCTGCAACATATACACCTCTTCTTGCAAATCCCCATGCAAGAATGCATTCTTTACATCCATCTGATGTAAAGACCATTGCTTTGACGCAGCCACTGCTATCACAACTCTCACCGTTGCCATCTTGGCAACTGGGCTGAAAGTTTCCTCATAATCAATCCCATATGTCTGCGCATATCCTTTGGCTACCAATCTAGCCTTGTACCTGTTTATGCTCCCATCACTGTTATGTTTAACTTTGTACACCCACTTGCATCCAATGGCTTTCTGCCATACGGAGGATCGTTGTTTTGCTAAGAAGGCGGCATCCAAGAAGGTAAAAGCTGAACTTGAATCCAAATCTAAGGATTCTTCTACATCAACATCTTCTCACAACAAAAACAAAGACAAGACGGAAGACGGTAATGCCAAGATGTGCATCACTCACTTGTCCCATGGATCCTAATTCCAAATTATCCAAAGATGATGATTCTCCTGAGGTTGATTCTATAGAGTATCGCCAACTTATTGGTTCTCTACTTTATTTGGTTAACACTCGGCCAGATCTCTCCTATGCTATGAGTATTCTCAGCCAATTCTCTTCACAGCCTCGTCGATCTCATTGGCAGGCAGCTTTGAGGGTTCTTCGATATCTTCATGGAACTCTTGAGTATGGCATTTCTTATGTAGGTGGAGATACACTTATTGGTTACTCAGATTTTGATTGGGCAGGGTGTATTGATACTAGGCGTTCCGTGTCAGGCTATTGTTTTATGCTTGGTAAAGGACTTGTTTCTTGGAAATCTCAAAAGCAGTGAATTACTTCTTCTTCATCGACCGAAGCAGAGTACAAGTCATATCTTGATGCCACTTCTGAGGCACTTTGGCTTCAGCAAATTCTGAATCACCTTGGATGTTCATCTACTTCGACACTCATCTACTCAGATTCACAGAGTGCTATTGCTTTAGCAAAAAATCCAGTTATTCGAGGACGATCCAAACACATTGATGTTCATTTTCATGTTGTTCGTGATTGGATTTCTGAAGGTCGCATTCAGCTTGAGTATTGTCCTACCAAAGATAATGTTGCTGATTTGTTTACTAAGCCTCTTCCTCGACCTACCTTGGATTATCTTCTTCAGCGCGTTGGCATTGGTCCTCCCATCTGGACCTGAAGAGGAGGTGTTGGGTGGATACGTGTCATCTCGAGATGGTGTCACGCTAGTGGCACACTCTTTAGCCTCTAGGCATTTTTGGGATTTATAGCATTCATTTCCATTTTTTCCTATTTACACACATTTTTGGGTGGAAGAAAGGGTGGGGGAACTTTCCTATATATATGAGGCATTGTAGTTCATTTCTAATCAAGTTGGCTAGTGGTTCATTGATGAGTTCTTGAGTACATTGTCTCTTCTCTTATCTCTTCTTTCTCACAAGTGTTGCATTTGCACCATCAGCTCCAGCACCGAGGGAATCTGATTGGAGGCAGGACCGAGGAAAAGCGAAAGATGATGTAAGTTCTACTCCACTTGCTTTAATTGAAACGGAATTGTACTGAATGCCTGTCAAAAGGATTTATACTGACAACGAGTACTTTGCACTGTATTTTATATTGACAATGAGTACTTTGTATTTTAATCCTGGTGGCATATTTTACAAAACCATGTATGCATTTGGATATCCCTACCCCCCTGAGCAAATTTTGCATGTTTATGGTAAAGATTGGAAAGTTGAAATTGAAATAAGAGATCAGTGGGGTAACAAATACGTGAGTGTAAGCGAGGAAGTCCTGTGGACAACTCTAACAAATACGTGAGTGTAAGCGAGGAAGTCCTGTCCTCGCAGAGTGTGCACAACTCTAGCCAGAATGTCCGGACCACCTCTGCGGGTGGGGTCCTCCTGTCCTCAAAAGCACAAGTGCAGCATGCTTTCCAGATGGACCAAGGCGCTACACTGCTGATCAACTCCCAGCACTGAGGCCGATCCCTGCTCCAAAGCTGGGCAAACTGAAGTCTGGGACTAATGTCACAGTGGTCCTGCCTCCCTGGGAAGTAATCGCTATGCTGTCTGCCTCTATCTCAGTTCACATAAGGCGGCGGAAGGAATTTAAAAAGTGTAGAAGCCAACAAAAAGTTGCCATATGGACATTAGTGTTCACATAGAGCGGCGGAAGAGAAGGTTGAGAGGTGCCACATCGTGGAAGACAAAAGGGAGTTTTGTTCCAACCCTCCCCCCTTGGAACAAACTTCTTCCACCCTCCAACTTGGCAAAAAGTGCCATGTTGGCACCAATCAACTCTTGGCTCTACTTTCCATGTTTTTGTTTTATTCTTTCTTCCGCCGCCCGAAAGGTTCACACTGGGCGGCGGAAGAAAATTAGTGCAGTCTTCCTTCCGCCCTCTGTGTGAACACTCGGGTGGCGGAAGTGTGCATTTTTTAACTTTTCCACTTGGAATTGCTCATTTTTGAGTGTGTTTTCCGCCGCTTCACTGTGAACTGGGCCTCATATCCCAAGGAAGGGCCTGACTTTGTGTCCCAAGCCACCGCCCCCATGTGTAGATACTCTGTGTGGGGCCAGCCATCAATGGTAATACCCTACACCACACCTGCTGTGCCGCTGGGCAGTCCCATATGCAGTGGCGTTGTGAGCGTGGCCACAGCATGGGCAGGCTGCAGGACACACTCCGGAGTCCGCCGTATGCTAGCCACACTCCGACTGCCATCCCTCTGTGTGCCAGAAACCAGATGAATAAGGTGATGCGCCTGGGCCGCTGACATCCCCAGAGTCAGTCCCAGAAGTCTGTGAGGAACGCCCGACCCATGCCCTGTCGCGATGCCAATGCTCCGCTGCCGCGGGCATGACGCCTATCCTTGCAGTCTGTATGTATCTCCCCAGGTGAGCTGTGTACTGAAAGAATGGTGTCCTAGGGCTATCTGACGCTGTGAAAGGGTCTCGCCAGAACCACTCCCCAGGATCCCACTGAAGTCGAGAGATCGGACGGCTCTCCCAAGCCCAAAGCCTCCAGGCCGGCTCGTCTGCCACCGCTGCTGGATCCGGATCAACAGCCCACTTTTTGCCGATGGATCCCACAATCGGCACTCTCTGGAAGTGGCACTGAAGGATAATCTCTGGTTCCTCTGCAGTCCATCGAAGTCGGCCTCCCTCAACCACCTCAAAGCATAGACATCCTATGGTCTCTGAAGAACCTCAAACTGCAATGAGGATCTCGTGTCGCGTGAATGCCCCCATCCACTGGGGTGCGGCAGGGGGCTCGTTCAGCTGGGTTCAAGCCTCAGGGATAGTCATCTCAATCTCTGTACACATCTGGAGTGCCCCTCTCATCCCTGTCAGTAGCCGCTCCCCCTGCATCTGTGGGGATATCCGCCTAAAGTGCTGCCAGTCGCCCAGACTCCTGGCTGGTCTAGAGTCCATCGCTCCCCGCGAAAGATGTGGTCGAGTCCCTGCTCCGCCGTCACCAGCGGGCTCCAAATCAAAGGTTGTCTGGCGTACTCCTCCGGGGTCTCCGGTGCCCACTGGAATAAGGCTAGCCGGAGCTCCAACAGGCTGCCAAAAAATCTATCCTCGAAGCGACAGCTCAGCCCCACCCGTCTGACATCCGAGAAAATCCACCGCACCCCTGGTCTCCAGGGTCCACCGTGGACTGGGGTCCTCCCATGGATCCTCTACAGCAGAAATTGCTTCCAGGGCTCCCCGCCTGGCAGCAGACCTCTGACTATGAGCTTTCTCAGCAAAGCTCTGCTCTGGCAAACTGGATCCAAGCCCTCCACGTGACGTGGGAAGAATAATCGCTGGCCATGCAACCTTGGCCCAGCCGGGCTTTCCATCCCCCCTGACCATAAAAAGTTCTGGATCAACCTCTGAACCTGACCAGACATGATCTAGAGAAAACCCAACAAGAGGTGATGTACCACATCGTCCCAAGAAGAACCTGGTTGGCCACCACCACGGGGCCGGCCACAATGATAATCTAGCTGTACTCCAATGGAGAAGCTTCTTCTTGATGCTCAGGAGAAGCGGGGCAATCTGCTGCTCTGGTGATATGTCCAACCCCACCTGGCATCCAAGGTATCTCACTGCTGTGCCATCCGGAATCCAGCTAAAGTCAGGACTCGGCATCCAATCTGGCAGAGAGGATGGGCTTGTCCAAAATCCACATGATTTGTGCCAATTAATCTGTGCCCCTGATGCCAAACAAAAGCTCTCTAGCGCCTGCTGAAACCGACGAAGGTTGGCCTCACAGCCCCTCAAGAACATCACTGTGTCGTTAGCAAACTTTGAGTCCAGTAATGTCTCATCCCGTACCGGGAGACTAAGTCCCTGTAGTCCCACCTCCTGCGCAGTGAGATAATAGCTCTCATGGCCTCAACAAAAAATAGGAAGAGGAAGGGGGCCAGGGGGCAGTCCTGTTGTCGAACTGATCGCTCGTGAAAGCATAAACCTCTCTCCACGGCCTCCGCCCATTAGCACCTGGCTATGGGCTGTCGAGAGTACTGATGCTATGCCCCGTATCCAGTGCTGTGAGAAGCCCATGCGTGCCATAGTGCCCTCAAGGAAGCCCCAATCCACTCTGTCATAGGCCTTCTCCAAGTCCAACAAAAGGGTAGCCAAGTCCTCCCCTTGGAGGCGGCCGAGGTAGATGCCTCCCAGAAGGTAAAGGTATTGTCAAGGATACTCCTACCCTTGACAAAGCCAGTCTGCGTGGGATGAATCAGCTCATCAAGAAACGGCTGTAGTCTCAAACTAATGGCTTTGGCGAGGATTTTGTACGCTGTACCAAGAAGGGTAATCGGCTTTCGATGTCTGACCTCCTCCTCCCTGTCTCTCCCCTCTTTGGGTATCAAGTGAATCAGGCCATCAGTAAGACTCTCTGGCATGACACCACTGTCTAGAATCTCCTGGAAGGCCATCCTCATTCTTGGCTCAAGCATGTCTATCACCATTTGGCCACCCGAATGGTTCACTCTTGCTTTCACACTATGTACATATTGGATTGGTGTCCATGGCTTATGGAATGTGCCTATGCATGTGATTGACACGTGTCATGCTGTATAGTTGGATATGATATTCCGTTGGGACTTGATGTTATCATGCCCAGAATATTTGGAGGACTTGGCTTTTCGTTGGGACTTGTGCCTTTGTGTACATGCCCGGAAACACCTGGAGGACTTGGCTTTCCACTGGGACTTGTGCCTTTGTGTACATGCTCGGAAACACCTGGAGGACTTGGCTTTCCACTGGGACTTGTGCCTTTGTGTACATGCCCGGAAACGCTTGGAGGATTGGCTTTCCACTAGGTCTGGTATCGCATATACTTGCTTGGAAACGCCTCGTCTTATATGGTCTTTTTGCTGAAAACCCTAATTTCAGCCTTCCTTTCTCAAATTGAACCATAGGGGAAGCTTTCCCAGGGTTCCCTTCATCCTCTTGAAGACTTTTGTCTCTTGAAGGATTGCGGCAAATCGAAGATATCAACACTTCTAAAGCTTCCAATGCGAAGGCTTCCGCTTGCAACAACTTCTATGAAGACTGGTAAGCTAATTGGACAATGTGTTGTCATTACTTATTCAGTAGAAGGACAGGACTCCTTGTTTAGCTGCCCTGTGTAGTATTTCTCTTGTCCTATGTGCTCTTGAAGATGTTGCTACCTTGCTTGGTAGAACATAGAGCCAATGGTAGAGAATATGGGCACTGAAGTCGGGCCGGACATCAAGGCAGCTCCTTGGTGATCTACATCGACATATCATTGTTTTCTAAATGTTGAATTTCATATGCATTGACATGGAGGATTTGGCAATGGATGTTCGTGAAGCTATGTATTGAATTTCTCCAATAGTAATACAATTTACTCAAGGGAGGGGTCGGCCGTTCCGGCTCATTGTGTGTCTCTTGTCAATTCAGCAATTTACTTCTTGTATATGAGCAAGTGTCCTTCAAATCTTAGTGTATTTAAGTGTATTGATTAGCATTGTGTTCAACCAAGTTACATTGGTACCATGTACCCAACAGGATAATGATGCAATTTGGACAATTGTGGACAGGTTTAGCAAGCAAGCTCATTTCTTGTCGGTCAAAAAGACCATCAAAGCTGAGTATATGGTTAAATTATATCTTGCACAAGTGTTCAAACATCATGGAATGCCGAAGTCCATTGTGGGGGGGGGATAGAGATCCCAGGACTACAAGTCTCTTTTGGCAGGCCTTATTTGATAATATGGGCACCAAATTGGACTTCTCATCAGCTTATCACCCTCAAACGCATGGGCAAAGTGAAGCTGCAAATTCAGCCGTGTTGGATCTCTTGAAATGTTTATGTGGCGGATCAGAAGTCTTCTTGGGAGAAGTACTTACCACTTGTGGAATTTACATACAACAACACAGTGCATGCATATACGAGAAAGGTCCCGTTTGAGATTGTTTATGGTAAGGTGGTTTTGCCACCCATCCTTCGCACAAAGGATGAGATATTTGCAGAGTATGTAAGAGACTTGGATATTGCTTTTGCTTAGGTGTGGATAACCATTGCAAGGTCACAAGACAAGCATAAAAAGGCTACCGAGACAAGCATAGAAGGCAATTGGATGTTAAAGAGAATGATTGGGTATTGCTAAAATTTGAGAAAGCAAGACTTGCAAAGAGGCCTGGCAAAGAGGGTGCATATCCTAAGCTTGCAACCATGTACTATGGGCCTTTTCGAGTGATCGAGAAGATCAATGAAGTGGCTTTCAGATTGGCATTACCTAGTCATTGGCACATACATAATGCTTTTCATGTGAGTCTCCTTCGCAAGTATGTAGAGCCGGAGCTCAGTGAAATGGTCATGGAGGATCCACCACAAGTGGATGAGCTTGAGGAGATCTTGCAGCCAGAACAGATTGTGTATCACAAGGAATGCAAGCTTACTGAAGGCAATGTTGTGAGGCATTACCTTATGAAGTTTAAGAACTATCTTCCCATTGATACTAAATGGGTAGATGAAGAGTTCTTTGGAGATTGTCCGCAGTTACTACAGGCATATTTGGATGCATTTCAGTTGCGGACAACTGTTTAGAAGTGGGGAGGAATGTCACCATTTGGCCACCCGAATGGTTCACTCTTGCTTTCACACTATGTACATATTGGATTGGTGTCCATGGCTTATGGAATGTGCCTATGCATGTGATTGACACGTGTCATGCTGTATAGTTGGATATGATATTCCGCTGGGACTCGATGTTATCATGCCCGGAATATTTGGAGGACTTGGCTTTCCGCTGGGACTTGTGCCTTTGTGTACATGCCCGGAGCTGGCACTCATGTATAGGGAAGTGCCATGCCCTATGTAGATCAATCCACAAAGAGAAGCAAGCCCAAAGCTTTGTAAAAAGCTTCAAACTTCTCACGAGGAAGTGCCTTTATGAAAAGATCGACGAGGTTATCCTGTGTTGGCACATAAGCCAAGCTGATCTCTCCTCCTGAGAGTCTCTCCTTGACATAGTGATAATGCACCTCAATGTGCTTTGCGAGCATGAAAAACTAGGTTCCTCGCACTGCCAATGCGCTCTGACTATCAGTGTAGATAGTGGTGCCAGAATCCTGTCCAACACTCAAATTAGCCATAAGTCGTCTGAGCCATACACACTCACCGTAGCTGTGAAAGCTGTCCTATACTCAGCTTCACAACTAGAAGTGGCCATAGTAGGCTGCTTCTTGCTCAACCAAGATATGCATGAGCTGCCGAGCATGAAACAAAAACCACTGGTGGAGACTCTTGTGTCATAGCAACCAGCCCAGTCTGAGTCTTAAAACGTATGTGAATCTGGCGGCAATGATCCCCCCTTGGGATAAAACAATCCAAGATATATAGTGCCACTCAAGTAGCGAAAGATCCATTTCACTGCCTTCCAATGCTGAGACCCTGGGCTATGCATGTACCTGCTCACCTGGGAGACTGTAAACTGAATGTCCGGCCTCGTAATGCATACATAAATGAGGCAATCAACAGCTATCTGATAGATAATAACATCAAAACGATCTCCAGCATTATGAAGACTTAGCTTCAAGCCTGGCCCCATAGGAGTAGCCATAGGCTTGCAGTCTTCAAGGCCGAATCTACGCAACAATGTCTTGATATACTTTGTTTGACACAAAGCAATCCGTCCAATCACACTACTTGAATTATATCCCCAAATAATGATACAAATGTCCCAAATCTGACATCTCAAAAGAGGCATTCAAATCAGCCTTAAAATCAGTAATATGAGTCTCATTCGGTCCAGTGAGCAGCATGTCATCGACATAAAGTGCAATGATTAGATGTACATCATCCGCACATTTTACATACAAAGTGCTCTTAGTTGGACTATTCTGAAAACCATGTGTACTCAAATAAGCATGTATCTTCTCATACCAAGCTCGTGGAGCTTGCTTTAAGCCATACAATGCCTTTTTCAACCTGCACACTTTGTTTTCCTGCCTTTTTGAACAAAACCACGAGGCTGCGTTACATACCTCTCCTCATGCAAATCACCATTCAAAAATGCAATCTTGATGTCCAATTGATGTACATTCCAACCATTATGAGCTGCCAATGCACAAATGCTACGAATGGTAGTCATACGACAAGTGGGAGCAAAGGTTTCCTAATAATCAACACCCTTTTATCGGGCATAACCCTTTGTAACAAGCCTCGCCTTATAGCGGTCAACACTGCCATCAGGCTTTCGTTTCAACTTGAAAACCCACTTACATCCAATGGTCCTTTTACCAATAGGCAAATCGCATAAAGACCATGTTTCATTCTTCATGATAGCATCATATTCATTTTGCATTGCAGCCAACCAATTTTCTGAATTTTGTGCTTCATCAAATGACAATGGCTATTCTTCATCGCAAAAACTAGACACAACCAGAGCATAGCAATCTGATGCATAAGAACCATGCTAAAAACCTGAACGAGTACGACTAGACAAAGGTGAATCTAATTTACTGTCACGCAAAGTCTGCACCAGCCACCTTGGCATATTTCTAGCCTGCTCATTTTCAGCCATGTCCTCATCAACTACATGCTGTAAATCTACATCAGAAATGGGCTGAAACTTGCATAGGCTGTACATGTGTCTTACAGGCAATAAAGTATCAAAAATATCCCGTGAGCTAATACCTATCTCTTTGGTACATGGCAACAAAGGCTGCACAGCATCTTCCACAAAAACAACATCTCGACTAATCAAGATATGCTTTGATTGCGGATGATATAACCTGTACCCCTTGCTCTCAGCACTGTAACCAACAAAGATACATTTGACAGCCTTGTCATCCAATTTGCGACACTGTTGCATAGGCACTAGAGCATAGGCCAAACAACCAAATACACGCAAGGGACCAATCGATGGCTTCTTGCCATGCCAGGCCTCATATGGAGTGATAGACTGCAAAGCCTTAGTAGGACACCTGTTTAAAATATATGCTACACACATAACAGCCTCAAGCCAAAATGCATGCGGCAACTGTTGGCTTTTAACCATGCATAGAGTCATTTCGATTAAAGACCTATTCTTTCTCTCAGCAACACCATTTAGCTGCGGAGTATATGGCACTGTAAACTAGTGTTTTATCCCACGACTAGCCAAAAATGCATCAAACTCTTTAGACATGTACTCCCCCCCTTGATCAGAACGGAGGGTGCCCACAGTATAACTAGATACATTTTCAACCATTAGCACAAATTGTTTGAAGCACAGAAACACTTTGGACTTTGCTTTCAATGGATACACCCATGCATGCCTGGAGTAATCGTCAATGAAAGTCACGAAGTACAAGTGTTTACCAAATGATGCAGTTTTCATAGGACCACATACATCGCTAATCGGCGAGTAGCCCACATAGAAACATCCTTTGGAAAACGAAGAACACTGCATTTTGCCCAAAATACAGCCTTCACAAACATGTTTCAATGGTGCCTCAAGAGGGGGCAACGAAGCAACCATATATCAGATTTCTGCAAACGCAACAAACTAGCAAAATTCAGATGACCAAAACGAGCATGCCAAAGTTTTGCATCTGAAACTGCTTTCTCATCAGAAACTGCATTTGCTTTCTCATCAGAAATTGCATTCGCTTTCTCATCAGAAACTGCATTTGCTGAATCTTCCACACACTTGTCATACGAATTGAGCCTATACAACCCACAAAACAAAGTGCCAGATGCAATAATTATATCACCAAAAGTCAAATCATGAACAGTACATATGTCATCCACAAATTTGACTACAAGTCCAAGTCTAGCAAGCCCAGAGACAAAAGATTCTTCTTAATCCCTGGTACATACAAAGCATCTGCAAAGTGTGAAAGAGCTGCCCTTCGCAGCAGTAAGCACAATTTTACCAACACCCTTGAGACGGGGTAAGAAGCATTGTTGGCACATGTGATAGTATTCCTATTAGGGACAGCCTCAAGATAAGTGAAAATATTACGATGCGAGGTAATGTACCATACATAAGAGTCATCAGAAACTACCAAACATGCATCATGTACAGATGGGTCATACTAGCAATACACACTAAACACCCACTCTGTATCCAGCACAACATTTGCTGAATCTGAATTAGTAGAAGCATCCGCTATGGTGGTTGCATTAGACTCTTTCTTCTTAGCCTCTTTAGCCTTAAGCTTAGGGCAATTCTTAATGACATGATCAGCTGCCTTGTAATAATTGCACCTGATCTTTTTCTTGCCTTTGTCACATGTTTTCTCAGACTTATTGTTGTTACCTCTATAGAAGAAGATGCAGTAATAGGCCTGCTAGAAGGAGAAGAAATATTAGAGTTGGCAGACTTGCCACTTCTTCTCTGTTGTGCAGCAACAAATGCCTGATCAACTGCATGCTGCCTAGCCCTGTTTTGCTTATACTGTGTCTCCTGCAAAAGCTTGTTTACCAATGAATCATACTTGACAGCATCAAGTCTGTCCTCAGTAACAAGTCTCCAAGTGGAAGCAAAAGTCTGATACGACTCTGGTAATGCATCAAGAACAATTTGCACAAGAGAATGGTCTGGAATATTCTCACCTGCAGCTCACAACTGCTCTTTGAGATCTTCTTAGCAAGAAAAACTTTCATGTCATCATCTACCTGCATAATCTTCGATTCTAGCTCTTTACGCAGGTATGAGATTTTTACCTCATTACGACCTACAAATGAGCTAGAGAATCCCAAGCCTCTTTTGCTGTTTTAGCTGAACGAATGTGTGGGGTGATATTCCGTTTGACAGAAAGTGCAATCAAGGCATGAGCCTGCGCATCTTTACCATCCCAACGAGCTTGTTCAACAGTGGGTAAAACAGCAGCAGCAGCAACAGTGCTACGTGAACCTATAACAGAAGCAGCAGTAGAGCTACCAGGAGATGTAACATCCTCAATAGATCCTGCATCCACAGAACCTAGACGTACATTCAAACCCTGCACAATGTTCCACACTCCTTTTGAAACCAAAACATGCTGCATCATGTATGCCCACAGTGGGTAATTGCTATCCCCATCCAATTTGTCATCAGGAGACAACATGCGGAATACATCATTATTGTTATCAGCCATGGCCGGTAACTAAAACTGATGCAAAAGCTACCTGTAACAACAAGGACTGAACAGAATACAACACATGCTATGTAGCATGATCCACAATAGTATATATATGTCTGTTTTGCAGAAACCTGCACTGTCAAAAATTTTGCAAAAAATGACGAAAACACCTGTGCAAAGCTTCTGATGCAGAAACGGAGCCCGAAACAGTCGAAAATGGCTGATCATGTCATTAAGAATTGCCTTAAGCTTAAGGTTAAAGAGGCTAAGAAGAAAGAGTCTAATGCAGCTCTACCATAGCGGATGCTTCTACTAATTCAGATTCAGCAAATATTGTGCAGGATACAGAGTGGGCGTGTAGTGCGTATTGCTAGTATGACCCATCTGTAAGCACTTAATCTCACTGGACCGAATGAGACTCATATTGCTGATTTTAAGGCTGATTTGAATGCCTCTTTTGAGATGTCAGATTTGGGGCATTTGCATCATTATTTGGGGATACAATTCAAGCAGTGTGATGGAGGGATTGCTTTGTGTACAGGGGGGATCATTGCCGCCAGATTTACATGCATTTTCAGACTCAGACTGGGCTAGTTGCTATGACACAAGAGTGTCACCAGTGGTTTTTATTTCATGCTCGACAGCTCATGCATATCTTGGTTGAGCAAGAAGCAGCCTACTGTGGCCACTTCTAGTTGTGAATCTGAGTACAGGGTAGCTTTCATAGCTACGATTGAGCGTGTATGGCTCAGGTGGCTTATGGCTGATTTGAGTGTTGGACAGGATTCTGGCACCACTATCTACACTGACAGTCAAAGCGTATTGGTAGTTGTGAGGAACCCAGTTTTTCATGCTCGCACAAAGCACATTGAGGTGCATTATCACTATGTCAAGGAGGAGAGACTCTTAGCAGGAGAGATCAGCTTGGCTTATGTGCCAACACAGGACAACCTCTCCGATCTTTTCACAAAGGCACTTCCTCGTGAGAAGTTTGAAGCTTTTCACAAAGCTTTGGGCTTGCTTTCCTTTGTGGATTGATCTACATAGGGCATGGCACTTCCCTATACATGAGTGCCAGCTCTCGTTTCACACCATCACTCCCAAGGGGGATTTGTTGATATACATAGGTAGTGATGTGTGTGAACATACTTAGAACCACCGGGGCACTTTTTCCTTCACTAGGAGGTTTTTTCTCCCGTGCATTGTATATACGCCCACTCATTCTAGGGCTACCTAATCTTTTTTTTTTTGGCACACCTGTCAATAAACTCCTGGCATTGTGTGCTCTAGAGCTTCTTCTTCTCCAAGCTTGTGTTCATTCCTGCAACCCTAATTTCAACGAGAGAGAGAGAGAGAGAGAGAGAGAGAGAGAGAGAGAGAGAGAGAGAGAGAGAGAGACGATGGACGAAGAGAGAGATGCTTGCAGTGTTGCTATGTAGGGGCTTTTGAGCGGCCCTGACTTCTGAGACCACTATGGTTATAAAATTGCTAATTTTCAAACATTTGCAATGGAGAAAAGAAAATGAAAAC
>NC_141081.1:47082632-47097632 GCF_041138505.1 Cibotium barometz | reverse complement strand
GCACGAAGAGTTCTACTCAAAGACTATCCCCAATCTCTGTTGAGGTGAGGACACCTTTATTTCTTCAGATTGGGTAGGATGTAAGATTTCCCTTTCAAGGGTCTAGTGGGGACATTTTGTTTTCCACTGTGGCAATTAAGAGTGCGCATTACATGCTCCTCCTAATGGCTCCTCCCCCTTGGAAAAATCATATCTCTCGATCTACTAGGCCTATCGACAATCCGTCTCCACCCACAGGTATTTTTTAGAAATTGCAAAAAACAATCCTATGGAGATAGATTCTCTATAGCCATTCAATTCGCCCCTTATGGCTCCTCCGCCTTGAAAAAATCATATCTCTTAATCGGGTAGGGCTATTGGCAATTTGTCTCCACCAGTAATTTTTGAAATTTGCAAAGAAAAATCCTATAGGGCCGGAATCTCAACACCTTGTCTCTTTCTGTAGATAGTCACAAAGTGGTGTGTATACATACTATATGTGATGATGCAGACAACTATCTTGAAGAATGGAAAAGCACAATCCTTCCTTGAATTCCAAGAAGGAAAAGGTTACTTTGCCTTCTTGCTCGCGCCAATTTTGACCAGTCATGCATTGGCCAACACCACCACCATTGATGATCAATCACACAGTGCATTCAATACCCTCTCTCTCTCTCTCTCTCTCTCTCTCTCTCTCTCTCTCTCTCTCTCTCTCTCTCGCACCATGCATTCTTTCTTTCTTGACACCTTTATATGGCATCCATATAGTCAGTACCTTTCCAATCTTTGATTTGATGGGATCCATTGCTGCTATATCAGAAGAGAAGAGATGTAGGGGCGCGCGCATGTGTGTGTGTGTGTGTGTGTGAGAGAGAGAGAGAGAGAGAGAGAGAGAGAGGCATCCCATTTTTGCTTCTTGAAAAAGATGAAATTGGCACAGCACCAGGGAGAAGACAGCGCAATACATTGTGATGGAGAGAGAGAGAGAGAGAGACAGAGAGATATTGTTTACAGTTAGTTTAAAAAGAAAAAAAAACATAAATTTTAGACATTAGCACCTTCTAAAACCATTGCTTTTGAAACACCTTTGCATTTCTAACTCATGCACCATTGCTTTTGAAACACCTTTGCATTTCTAACTCATGGTTGCCCCCTATTGTGGACAAGGATTTTTGCCTTTAATTTTCTTGCGAGCGACAATGGTGCCAGTTTACGCCTCTGGAATGGTTTTGACATTGCCTTGTTTAAGGTAGCAGTCACTCCTAAGGGAGTTCGCCATGTAAGGGAGTTCGCCATGGTGGTCATGTCCTTAGGGAAGCTTTTTTTTAAATCCACTCTTTTGTGAAGAGTTTTACCCGAAAATTTAGGGAAAAGCGTAAGGCAAAAGGTGGCCATATACAGAGAGGGTTTGTGAGCATACAATCCCGATGAAACCTGATGCAAAGCCGGTTTATCAAAGGCCATATCCTATGAACCCAAAGTATGTCTCACAAATCTAGGAAGAAATAAATAAACTCATTGTGAATGTGGATTCATCTATGAGATTGAACATCCAACTTGGGTATCGTCGATTGTGGTAGTACCTAAGGCCAATGGGAAACTCAGAGTCTGCATTGATCTAAAGAAAGTTAATGCCACAATGTGCCGCGATCACTACCCTCTCCCCTTTAGCGAGCATGTATTGGAAAAAGTGGCTAGCAAGGAAGCCTATAGTTTTCTAGATAGCTATTCAGGATATAACCAAATATCAATAGCTGAGGAAGACCAGCCAAAGACTACATTCATTACAGAATATGGAGTCCACATTCAAACAAATGCCTTTCGGTTTAACCAATGCCCCAGCTGCATTTCAAAGGCTAATGAATCATGCATTCAAGGAATTCTTGCGATAGTTCCTAGAAGTATTCCTAGATGAGCTGTGCGTACATTCAACATGGGCAGAATATCTGAACTGTCTTCTCGTAAGGTCTTTGAAAAGTGCCGACATTTCGTATATCTTTGAACCCTCATAAATGCCAATTTTGGGTGAAGCACGGTGTGATCTTAGGACATATCGTGTCGAAGAATGGGATATCTACCGATGAGCGGAAGGTTAAACTTATCTTAGAACTTCCACCCCCTGTGAATTACAAAGGAGTTCAACGATTCATGGGACACGTCGGATACTATCGCCGGTTCATTCTATTTTGCCGAGATAGCTCGTCCTTTGTACAAGCTCCTCATAGAATTTAAATGGACTGAAGAATGCTAGAGTCCTATGAAAAACTAAAAATAGCCCTGGCGTCAGCACCTATTCTCAAATCGTCGAACTAGGATATTATATTCCACATCCACATTGATGCATCCAATTTTGCAACTGGCTGCCTGGTGGCCCAACCTGGAGAGCACAAGCTAGATTACCCAATCAGCTTTGCAAGTAGACAACTAAATGATTCTGAAGTAAACTATACTACCACCGAATGTGAGAGGTTAGCTATGGTGTATGCCGTGAAGAAGTTCTGACCTTACCTCCTGGCTACTCAATTTATCTTCTTCGTAGATCACCAAGCATTACTTTATCTTGTCAATAAACCTTGCTCCACATGTAGAATCACACGATGGATGTTGATTCTACTTGAGTTTGATTTCACTGTGGTGGTATGCCCTGGGAAGAAACATCTCATGGCAGATCACATGTCAAGAATGCCTAACGGAGAGCCACCAACTGGAATAGATGACGATCTGGCTGATGCAACCTTGTTTCTGGTCGACTCCATCCCCAAATGGAGCGAAGATATTGTTGATGTCCTAGCCCATGGGTTGATAAATGTCAAGAACCTAGAAAAGAAAAAGGCTAGGCAAATAGTAAAACAAAGTGCCGACTATCAGGCCAACTTTACAAGAGAGGTAAGGATAACATTCTCAAGAGAAGATGAAACCTTACAAATTATGGAAGAAGCCCATAAAAGAGTAGGTGATGGTCACTTTGTAGCTGAAATAACGGCTCGCAAGATAATGCACACAGGCTATTGGTGGCGCACGTTATTTAAGGACTACGCATTATTTGTCCAAGGCTGTGATAAATGTCAACGATGTTTGAAGCTAGGCAAACAAGACTACATGCCCTTGCACCTGGTAGCCGTGTAAACAAACCATTTAAGAAATAGGGTTTCGACTTTATTGGGCCTATTAATCCAGCCGCACGTGGATCCCAGGCCAGATACATAATCACCGCCACCGAGTATGTAATGAAGTGGGCTGAGGCCAAGGCAGTAAGAAAAGCTGATGCCCTAGCTATAGCCAAATTTATGTATGAAGACATAATCACAAGATTCGGTTGTTCTCTAGAAATTGTGAGGGATCGAGGTACCCATTTCATAAATGAAACCATCGCTCTATTGACTGAGAACTTCATGATTTCTCATAAAAATATATCCCTTACTATCCCAGGGCAAATGGCCAAGCAAAAAGCACTAATAAAATATTGGTTGCAATTCTGACTAAAACCTTAAGTGTCAAAAGAATCGACTAGGAAACAAAGCTATCTGCAGCTTTGTGGGCTTATAGGACATCTTACAAGGTAGCAACTTGATGCACCCCATTCAAGTTAGTCTACGGATTGAAAGCTATCATGCCATGGGAATTCCTAGTGCCTAGCCTAAGAATAGCGGCCGCTGAGAAATGGGATGGTCATGAACTTTCTGACCGCATCCGCATCCTCGAGCGCCTTGATGAAGAAAGGCACTATGCACTTCAAGGGCTGATCATTGAAAAACAAAGGAGAAAGAAATGGTTTGATCAGCAGTTAAAGGGTGAAAACATCCACGAAGGAGATATGGTGCTCCTATTTGGTGTAAGAAACAAGAAATGAAAATTAAAATACACCGGCATGAGAATATTCAGGGTATGCGAGATAACTCCCCAAGGGACTATCCGTGTCGAGACATTAGATGGAATTGAAACAATTGGGTTCCTCAATGGTAGTAAGTTCACACGCTTCTATGACCCCTTAACCATTGAAACTATACAAGTAGCTTGCGAGAAGCAAGCTGCTAAAGAGAAAGAGCACAAACACATTCAAGCTGCTAAAGAGAAAGAGCACAAACACATTCAAGATGCTCTTAAAGAAGGTAGGGAGCGTGAAGCTAAAAACAAAGCAAGACGCCCCACCAACGTGTGGGCATATGAAATATTCACCTGTAAAACTAACGATGTCAGTTGCCCACCCCCTCTACGTGCTCAAATTGAATTAAAAGGACACACGTGTAAAGTACTATATAATGCTTTAATCGATTCTAGCCATAACCGCATATCCTTTGATGCTTAGAAAAAATTGGGAAGGCCTGCCCTGATCCAATCCAACATCAAAGTGAAGGGCGTGAATGAGTAGCTATCGTATATTACTAGTATTTTACACACAACCATCCATTGTGCTAATGGCCATATGGAAGGATCCTTCTGGGTAATGCCTGCAGGAGAGGTATCTCTGAGAATGTGCTCTTAGGTCGCACTTGGATGTCGAAAACTAAGTGTCAATTTGATTGGGCGACAAACTCAATCACCATGGTAATCCCTACTTGCCCTACAGTTGCACTCTGCATGCACTGTATATATACCCCTCGCCAAACCCCCACAATCTCCAAAGAACTAACCCCCTTTCACCTAACTATTAACTCGACTAACCCAAATCACACGCACACACCGAGCCCCCACACACAACCACTACACTGGAAATGGGTTCCCAAACGACAACCTATCCCCGCCGATGAGTAAGAAACCCAACCGCCTTCATAAACAATGGGTTTCAAGAGCTTTGCTGAAAGCGCAAGGCTACTGCCTGTGGATCCCCAAGGATCCTATTCAAAGAATATTCCCTCAGCCTCAGGATGTCAAGCTGATTCTAGTCGACGCAAAGGGGAAAGAACCAATGGCGCCTCTCCCTCCCATGAACCTATTTCAACCTACAAGCACCAAACCTATATTCTTAGAATTTGGAGAATCATCAAGGGTCTCCTGTCTCCACCAGAAAAATGAAGAGCAGGTACTCGTCTTTCCCCCACCTCGGCCACAATCCCCGTCCTCTCAAGAGCTACTAAAGGAATCATCCTTTGAAGGAAGTACCCACTCGCCAACACCTATGAAAATCCTTCAACTATCCCACGCCGCGGACTTACTTAAATGCCACATGTAGCTGTCTCGCGATGGTGGTTTAGTAAGGCCCCACCATTGACGCCAAACACTGATGGTGAACACCCACTCCACTCGCACGACGGTATTTTTTGCCGAAGTGGAGCCGGAGGATGATTTTTTACAGGACTTTCAGCACTGGATACCATATGAAGAGGAACAAACTGAGTATGAGCAGATATTATTTAGCAATTCTGGCCCCAGCTTCCAAAGGAAATTATCAACAGGGTCAAATTGATGGTCACCCATGCTCACTATCACCATAATTTTCCATTCGGGTATTCTAATGCTCCACCTGTGTTCCAACGACTCCTAGTGACTATCTCTACTGATTGAAGTGACGGAAACAGTAATAACTTTAAAAAATAAAAATGAAAAAAGATGACGTTCTAGTAATAAGCTACTTACAAAAATCCCTTTAGGACATGAGTAGCCCTGGGAGCATGAAAATTTGGTTGCCAGGCACGCCCAGGAGGGAGATTTGTGAAAACCCAAAGAGGCATGGATCTTCCTATAATAAATGTTTGGGATAATACCTATGTATATATTATCTTCATCTTAATGTATCTTTTTAAAAAATTTCACTTCACAGCATTATTACACAAAGGTGGTGTTACGCATACAATGCATATGCAGGCACAAGTACTCATAATTACATTTTACAAAAAGCAGCAATGGCATCAACAACATCAAGGCAAGGCAATAAGGTTCTCATCCTTTACAATAAGGATATGGAGCATGTTGGTGGGCCCTTCGTGCAAGGAAAGGTCATTGCCTACATAGGGCAGCAGGTCACTATATGTGTCTACACCAACCCCACTTACCAGATTCTGAAGGAGGAGAAGTACAAGAAGCTCTGTCTCGCAATAGGTCTATAGCAGCTAATAGATCTTCTACTGCTTGGCGTAGACATATAGGCATGCGCAGACTTCATGGCCTCTTTTGAAGCGAAGACACAAATGGGTATCTTCAAGGGTCCAAATGGGGTGGAGCATACAGTTCAACTCACTCAAGGAAGGGTAGCAACAACATTACTAATCAATGCAACATCACCCAAAGTGATACCCCTATAGCTACCAGAAATAAAGGCCAAATAGCTCATTCCTCAAGATGCAAAAAAGAACTTCAGGTATAGTAAGATTCTGGATAAAGAGTTGGCAAGTGTAGTCCAAGTATTTGACTTTCTCACTTCTGGGACCACAGTGGAACATGTGTATAGAGTGAACCAAACTGCCCTGCCTTGTGTTCTTGACAACAAGGATTGCTCCTCCTACCTCTATACCACCCTCCTTGAAGGATTGAGGAAGACCAACCCAACATTGTGCAACCCGCAGAGCTGCTCACCCGCGTTCTTTATCAAGGAGCTAACCTGCCCCACTGCCAGCTCCTAACATAGCAATGCTCGAGTCTTTGCGTGCCCCTAACAGTGTGTTGAAGGATATAAAGATCACACCCGCCACACCAAACCCACTAGCAACCAATCTTGAGGCGGCTAGAGAACAACCCATACCACCCCAAAGACAAGAAGAGGTGCAACAGCAACCACAACCACCCTAGGGACAGCCCCAACCTGTCAATGCTCAGGGGACTGCCACCTCCTCTCAGTCGGGCAGTGAAGGGGTCAATTCCCACAAGGTTTGGAAATTGTACCCTTCACCATCCAGGGCCTTTGCAAAACTGCTCTCCAAAGTCATAAGCGCAAGCAAGGAGCCTCTGATTACCTACACCAGCTCTCTGGAAAAATACGACATGTGGAGGAAAGCATTAGTTCTGAGTCTACTCTATCTCAAGCCCCATTAGAAGCCAAAGATGCCTAGATGGTCACCCAACACTGATCCTAATGATGGAGTACCAAGAAAAGTAGCATGACCTCTGGTGCTACAAAAGATTGCTGCCGCCATAAAGGCAATCAAAGAGGATTATGAAGCAAGACTGCAAGCAGCTACGCATCTCAAAGTGGAGTTGCAAGGTAACTTAGCTAATCTCCAGACAAGTAAAAGAGGCGGTGTGCAAAAATGAAAAGCTTCAAAAAGTATAGTCATCAACGACCTCACTTCACAACTCAAGGAAAATCTTCTCCTTTTGGAAAAGACAAAGAGTAAAGAGGAATCATTGCAAAAGGCGATTCAGGAGTGTAAGGCCTTAGAAGCAGAGCTCGTTGCTTGTTGCAGAACAAAGCTCTAGGCAAAGGAGAAGGAAGAGAAACGCAGGGATGAAGTCATTGCAAAGCTCAAATCACTCTCACAAGAGGCCCTTGCCCAGAGGCCCTTGCCCAGGAAGAGATTGACTCAGTGCCTCACAGTAGTTCTCACTTCTCTCAATTCTATGGGACAACTTTTGTGGGAACCAAAGAAAGTTTCGGCGGAAGCGCTGGAGTTGGTCCAACGCAATATAACAGTGGCTATGATGAAGTTCACTGTCAATATAAAGGAGCTCACAACCACAACTTGTGCCAAGCTGAAAACTTTTGGTAATTCCACAACCCATGATTTCATCGCCTTCTCAACATTGGCAGGGCATATCACTGGCCCAGAATGGAGCTTCCTTACCGATCAAAGCATCTTCATCTATTGTGCGATGTCTACGTGCATGGTACACACTTATGGAGCAAGCTGAGGACTTCAATGAAGATGGGGATGAAATGGTGACCTTAGAAGCTGCTCCAGTGTCTCTTCCCCCATATGACAATGCAAAGGAACTCTATGCAAACAATTGGGCACTCATGGCGCAGCTCAAGGAAAGAATATTTACCATTCAGCGTAAAGTATAGAAGCAAGAGTCGAAATTGTACCATGAGAACAGCCTTTGCCACCTTTTCTCATGTGTGCACAAAAAGCTCATGGACGCCGAATCAGGAGGAGAGATGCAGACGGAGGACAAGGATGTCCAATATCCCTCAAGCGAGGAGGTGGGACCAAGAAGAGATGTTAACTTCAAGAAACTTAGGATCCCTAGAGTCAACAATCCCATCATTGATATAGATGGGGATGAGAAGAAGGATGACGATGACGACGACTCCACGGATCAAGGACCACAAGGCAAGGGTTCTCGGAGCCACAGCAATCAAAGACTCCTTCAATTTCAACCCGAGGTGCAAGTGATAGTACTAGCCAAGACAAGGGCCAGAGTAGTGTGCAAGGAAAGAGTAAGGGTACATCACAAGACCGGGGTAACCGTGTTGCACTAGTGGAGCAAAGCGCACCTAAAGTCATGGAAGGTGCAATGAAGGGCAAGGTACAAACAACCCTCATCATCGCCAACCCATTGATTGGAGTTCCGGGTACAGTCCATGGTGGTACAGCACAAGTAGCCAGCAAGGAGACCGATCCCTGTATCGAATTACACCACCCCTGTGAGCTAAACATGATTCCACATTACACCCTGGTGGATCATTGCATTCTTCTCCAAAAGGCGGTGAATGCTTCAGTAAGGCTTGTAACCGCGCTTCAATTCTCAGAAGAGGAGCTTCAAGGAGAAAATCAAAAGATAGCTGCTGCAAGAGCAAAAAGGGCAAATGAGGAGAGTTTCTGGGGAGTTGCTAGAGGCACAACAACAAATCGAAGGTACACCCAAACTCCCAACAATGTGAAAATGGGGAGCAACCCTTAAGCAATTGACGAAAATGACCGAGGACAGGAATCGATTTTGCAGGAAGAGCTTGCAAGCATTTACAAGGCCAACAAGAAGAAAGTAGCCACGAAGGACCTTGACGAATGCCATTCAAGAGTCAAAGCTTTGGAAGAGCAGCTACAAAAGAAGCGCCAACAAAATGACAATCTGAAGAAGGCATATGAAGAAGTGAAGAAAGAAAGGTCACACCTGATGCAGCAGCTTAAGAAGCAACTGCCACCTTCGGGTACAGCTACTGCACAAAGAGATCCACATACACTTCAATCGGCAAAAGGAGAGACTGATGCTGAAGCATTGAAGCGCATATGACGAAACAGGGATGATCTGCGCTTATAGCTAGAGGATACTAAAAAGGGCATCGCTGTCCTTCAAGAGAGAAATGCTGAGCTAACCCGAATGCCTGTGTACAAACCTGCAAAAATCCCCACTCCAACCATGCAGCTTTTCACTCTGAAGGACAAGGATTGGACATTTGTCCACAGACATTTGTCCATGAAGTTTTGGAGACATGTCTTGAGCAGTTCACGGAGTTGCATGAAGAGACAGTTGCCCAGAGGATGTACACACCAAGAAAATTACGCGATTACAGACAAAACTTCAAGCAACTGAAGGAGGTGATGGAGATATTAAAAGATCAAGATAAGAAACAATATGAGCCACGATCCATACTCAAATTGGTGACCCCAACTTCAAGATTGACGAGCATGGTTAGAACTTGCTGCAACCCCTTAAAGAGATGCTCGCCGATCCAAACCGCCAGACTGTCGTCGACACCACCAACGCCAGGCAAACGAAGGACACAACTACATTGGGTGCCGATTGGTGGACACAAAGTGATCTACCTTCTCTAGGGGAGATGCCAATGAAGGGTAGAGTGCAACAACTGAAGAGCCTCTATGAAACACAGTGTTTCATAGAGGCTCGTGAAACACAATGTTTCATGAGCGCTGGGATTGAAGGGGAAGTCCCTTCAGAGAAGCCAAAAGCACGACCCTCTGATGTTCCATCCTCCAGCATGCCGTGGTATGATCAACCCAATCCCTTTTCAAGTCAACCACCATTGGCGGATGCCGACATTCAATAGGTAGAAGATCCGGATTGGGCTACCCTCAAAACTCCATCGGAGAGCCCACTGCATCTGAAATCTACGGGCGCCGTGCCGACAATTGAGGAGATTCTTCAAGAAGATCCTTCACTACCTCAACCCAGTGACCGTCAACTCTTCCACAAAGAGTTTCCGAGCTAAGTGATTCTGAAAGATGAGCAGATTCAAGAGCGCATTGCCATGCTAAAGGAACTTTTTGGGGACTTCTACATGGAACAGAAGGAACAGCAGATCTTATCCATGTGGAAACATGGAAGTTCCAAGCCGATCCCTTCTTTCTCCACATTCACCTCAAGAAAATTGCCCAATCCCTTACACAGAATGGTCGCATAAAACCAAATTTCAAATCTACCCTTACAAGCCATACGGTGATACACCAAAAACCTTGCAAGCATAAGTAGACAAGAGGGAATGAGTTGGGCATAGATGCGATTCAAAGATAAAGGCCTAGCAGCGCACACTTTGACGAACTTCCTGGAGATTTTGGATCGTTACAGAGGAGATCAAGTACTTAGCCAGGAAATGGCACCAGGACCACCACAAAGACGATCCTCGCAAGGACAGATCTCAAGAGATGCCACCGTTTAAGACATAGGTGTGGGAGGACATGCTTCCACATCAACCATCTTGGCAACGCATGTACTTAAAGAAGGAACTGTATTACGCCATCTACAAAGCAACTCCAAGCCATATAAGGGCAACCCTCTATTTTATCCCACGGAGCAAAGGTGGACTCTGGGGGGCAATGGGAGTTGCAGCACAAGAACAATGCACGCTTATCTTATAACTTCCCATTGCTATCCAAGGAGGACTACACCACAATGAAGGACTTCCAATCTGCAATTATTAATCTCATCGAGGCATGGAATTTAATTCCAGACCCGGCAATGGTGGCCACTTGCAGATTCTTGAAGCTTATCCTCCTCCTCATCACAACCCTCCCGAATTATTCAGCATTGGAGACAAGTATAAAACTTGTCTACGGGCCCAGATGTACCACAAATTTACCGCTTTTGGGACACAAAGGAGGAGTTGTATTTCACACGCCACATCATTGATCCCATGGCGTGCTATGAAGCAAACATTCGCGACAAAATACTCAGGCGCCGCGACATGGTCCCACTCCGCAATGCTATCACATGCACCTGATGCCGAGGACGGCATCACGAACAGGAAGGGGATAATGTTAACTAAGGTTAAGTTGAACGCTACACACGAAGCATCATGGCGGGCATCTCTTTAAATTGTTGTATGTACTCCTAGTAATTGTGCCAATAGAAAAAATACCATGTAATTTTATTTTTTCCTTCCCGCAAATTTCATATTTTTTAATAAATTGGCCATTGTTTTGTCGAAGTTGTAATTGACATGCGAACACTGCAGTTTGTATTTTTGGGTGTGTTCGCATCGTAAGGAGCCTAAAACACTGCACTACAGTCCCCATTTAGTGTCCGAAACGCCCTCAGTCCATAGTATGGGTGCCCGGGCACATTTCAACTTGTTTAAAAGGTCAAAATTGTAATCTGGAAGGACATAATTTGGGATTTGAGCCCAAAAAAAGGATTGCATCTCTGTGTTTTCTTTGCAACAAATCTCTGTGTGTGTATGAGGGAGGTGAGAGAGGTGTTGTGGGCTTACAGAGGAGCTTCTTCTTCGAGCTTTGGCTTAACCCACGGGCTCTAGCTGCGTGCGGGGACCTTCCCATCTTGTCCGGCGAGACGAACCTAGACGAAGAGGGTGAGTGACACACCTTCTCCGGTTCTTCTTCTTCTTTATTCAAGGGCAACCCTCTTGTCATATGTGTGTGAGTATGGTATTGGAGCTCACCTATGGTCATAGCACAAGTCCCCGCGATACTCCCATTGCCTTGTGTTGCCTTCTTGCATAAGGGGGTGAAACAAGGAAGAGGGAAAGTTAGCGTATCTCCCGCATCCACTCTGCCTGCGTAAGGGGAGAGGGGTGGGAGATGGGTTAACATCACAGCTTACAAGATGCTTTCCATGATAGATTTTACAACATGCAAAGTTCAATTGAGACAATAGAAAACTCAACAGCTCATCTAGGAGAAAAGAAAATCAAATCCATGACAAAGACAACCGAGGAATGCTTCAACCTTTGGTCAAGCCAATATGAAAGAGAGGTATATTCAAAGATGGAGCCCTAAGGAAACCATATCTCACATATAGTTGGTGAGGTAAGAAGAAACTTAGTTTGGATCCTTGCCCGAAGAGAAAATACCACAACAACTGAGAAATGGATTGTTCCACATAATCTTATTCAAGCACAAGGCTATTATAAAGGAAAATCAAAGCTATGGGTATTGGAAAGGCTTTGCTTTGAAATCCAAAGCCTAGAGTAAGACCTTGCAAGAAGTCAAAGCCATTAACCAACCACCACTTCAACTAAAGTCATAACTATCCCAAAATATCAAGCTAATTTAAAGGGTCCCAAAAAGCTAGAACTTCTTCAAATCCACAATCCAAAACAAGGCAGCCATGGGTCCAAAAAAGGCATTCTACTAAGGCCAATTGCAAAGCCCCAGCACATGATCAAGAAGAGTTTGAGCAGCTACAAGGTCAAGCCTTGACGACTCTTCAATCCAATTTTTGATCTCCGAAGTATGATAGATTTCCTAAGGGATGGAAAAAAGAGAGATTTTTGGAGAAACTTTTGAAGGGTATTGTTTTTGTTTTCAGGCTTGTTTCTAGACCCTCCTCCCCTTGCCACGCACGCGGCACCACACATTTTCTTTTCCCACTCTCCTATAAGAGAAATGTTCACACACATGAGTTTCATTCTCTTTATAAAGAGGACTTAGGACTCCCTAGAAAATTCTCAAATCTTCTTGGGGACAACCTTTCATTTTTTAATGATTTATATCCACTCCTTGGGGAATCTTTGGAATCTTTAGGAGAAATTAAATGATTCACACAATGTGACATATTGATTTAAAGAGGAAGATTTGAGAGACCTTAGAGATTAGAATGGAATCTTGCAAAGAGTCCTTGTGTGGCTCCTTTTCCACTACTCAGATCCTTATTTCTCAAACTTTAAGCATTATTATCATCCCAAGGACAAGATCTCTCCACCAACCACTTTCTTGTCCTCTCCAACCACTTCTAAAATTGCATACATTATTGATGCTAAGAGTAAGACTAAAATGTAAGAGTAGTAAAGAGTGAGATGACATCCACATACACAAGGTAAGTTCAAGTATGTTGAGCCAACTCTAACTAGAGAGATTATCAACCACCAAATACACGTACTCACAAAGCAAGACAATGGGTAATACCACAAATATGGAAATAGTGTGTAGCAATATTTATTTTTATTGAGAAATCTACCAAATTATTGTAGATGCTCCTCACATAGAGATGTCCGTAGTGAACGCATTGTCAATATGTTCAATCTTCGTTCAGAATAGGATCAAAGACTCCTTATGGGGGCAAGCACGACGTATAATATATCAATGACACAGAGGAAGTGATTGCATCAAGGTGACTTGAGGGGGCGTACATTGCTTCCACTTTTTAATGCAATTGGATCAGTAATCGTTCATTTCACAATTGTGAGTTCTTTTTATTGAACAGGGAGAGGACACGCACACCCACGCATGCACACCCATGCACACCCACGCATGCACACCACACATCCTCCCATGTTGGCATCTATCAGGGTAGACTCAACGGTAGTTGAATAGTGTCCTAGTTGTTCAAACGTACTTCCACTTTAGAGCGGAAGTGCAACTCGCAATTAGTGTGGAGGGATGGCTTCTAATTGTTATTACCTTTCCATAAATAGTATGGAGGGACGGCATCTATATATATACGGGATATTCCCTTTTTTAAAAATGAAAATATTAGATTCCCATTTGCGTCAACGCCCCATCTTTGTTTTCTGCGTCACTGCTTGGCGTCCTCTTCGTCTTCTTCAAGCAACTACACACCTCAGTAAGCTCTCTCAAGCTTCCATGGCTTCTCCTTCTCCCCCTTCTTCTCACATCCTTTCTCCCCTCTCCTCTCGGGGGCCTGCTGTCCCTGTCCCCTAGTTTATCTCTGTATATTTGCATCTCGGTTTGCCTTTTTGCCCTTGCCCTAACCCTAATCCTGCGCAGGCCCTTCCTCTTATATTATCTGGCCGGAATGAAGTTTGGAAAACTCATCCAATCCCTCATCGACAGTGCACTTCCCACATGGAAAGACAAGTTCCTGGCTTACAAATACCTCAAGAAGCGCCTCAATTCGCTTCTTGATGAGTCCATTTGTGCAGCTGAGGATCGCCATGGATTGCCATATGCAGGAGATGATGTGGCCTCACATCCAGCTGCCCATGGCAGTGAAGGTGATGCATCAAATGGGCAGGCAAGTGTGCCGCTTGGAGACAAGAGAGCCAGGCAGATGCATGAAGAAGGAAGAATTGCAAAGCGCAGACATCTACTGGATGATGCGGATTTCAGACGTCTACTGGAAGAAGAATTTAAGAGACTTTTGGACGGAGAGCTTGACAAAATGAATGATTTTGTTGCGGATAAGGAGGAGGAGTTTGTGATGAAATCGCAGGTATGTTTGTGAATCGATTTCTTTATTCGATTGCAGTGCTTATTTGATACTTTTTTTCTCTCTGCTGGATCACATATGTTTGCTTGTATTGCCACCATTGTTCATCCATTTGGTTAATCATGATGAATTGTCTGGTACCCATTTATAGAGTGTGTAAAGAATCACAGTATCCATGGTTCTGTTTTGTTTTTCATCAGCTTATTTTCTGTGTATAGAGTCAAAATGATGCCCACAGGCATTAGTGATAGAGGACATTGTGCTAAATTGGTAATTTCTCTGTGCCTCTGGCCAGCTATTTCTATAGAAAGATTGAGGTGAGAAAGTTCAGAAAAGCTACTGAGATTTCCTTTTCTTTGGGGGGGAGGGGGGCAGTTCTGTCTGGTGTATTTGGCAGGGATCCCATTGAAAAGTGTAGTGATACAAACTTTCAAACTTCACAGGAGTTGTTTTGGTGAATTGAAAAAATATAGCTATTTTATAAATCCAGAGTCTAAGAAGTTGTTAAAATTGCCATTATACTAGTGCAGAGAGACTCAAGTGCAAAACACATTTCGGCATTAA